>NC_045754.1:22251641-22525260 GCF_008692095.1 Etheostoma spectabile
AGATTTTTATGCAACCCGCTCCAGCATAACATTATGTTAAATCACGTCAAAAGCAGTGTCTGTAGCTTTCTGGGTAGCGAGCGAAGACGAGCTGTCACGTGACTTCTCTGACGCTCTGAAACTTGAAAGGAGTGGTGACATTGTTGGTGGGAAGCTGGAGAAGCAGTTAGCGGCAAGCGCTAAAAGACAATTAAAAGGAGAAAAGGAATTGAAATTAGTTGAAAATTTGAAACATACTCTAAAAATAGCCAGCTTGTTTACTTCAAATCAGTGCTCTCAGAGAAAAGGCGATAATAACGCTGAAATCCCTCCTTCACCTGTAGCCGTGGAAACAGCTAACGTTAACGTTAGTGCTAGCAGTCAGACCACCACCAGTGTGGAAGCTAGCAGTGAGACATGGAACAACCAAGGGGCTAAGCCTCTCCTCTCTAAGCGCTCTTATGGCGCCATTTTGATTCCACTAAGCACTCACCTGCCGTTAGCATTCCATTGACTGCCATTCATTTTGGCGCCACTTTGACAGCAAATAACTTTACATCTGAAGCATTTAAAGATTCTATTTGTCCGTTGTTTATTTCTAAAGAAACACCACAATGTATAAAAGGCTCAATTATCTTGTATCTCACATTGTAGCAGATGTTTTTATAAAATAGGCTAACAATTGTGTCATAACGCGACTTGCTATCGCATAGTCAACAAATCACCGTATTGCCAGGAGAAGCTCGCAGACAGTTTCAACTTACATAAGCTGTTCAGGTTTAATTACTAATGTTAACTAGCATTCTAGTTAGCAATAATTAGCCTCTGCCTATGTTATCTCCTAACATATACCTATGCTCGCCATCTCTGCAAGATTGGGAATGATTGAGATTTCTCTTGCACAGCTACCAGAAGACTTACAACTTTCAGACAGGTTGCCCACATCACATCTACGTGGTCAAGCTCAGTTGGAGGCTGCGCAGTAACGCTCAGCCATCAATGGAAAAGTGCTTCTAACATCCTTCACTGGTCTTCGTCCAGAACTATCTGGATCTATGGGAACAACAGCCAATAACAAGAGGACGACGAGCATGAACAGCCTCCACATCATCACAACCAACATGCAAGTCCAACTGAAGGAGCTGAGACATCCAGCAGCCCCGGCACCGGCAGCACCTTCACGCTCCTGTCAGATCCAGCACTATGGGGACCCCTGACAGAGAAGCTGAGGGAGGAAGTGATCCACAGAGGGCCTTCCCTTGCATAACTGGGCTACCAGGTACCCAGCATCTGTGAAGGAGTCTGGGCTTGGGTGTCAAATCCGCTCCCTCACAAAATGACCTACTGAATGGCCGTTTTCAAAACAACAAAGTCATACCTAGGGAATGGCTGCTTTATTCACCATCTACTGGCTTTGTTTGTTGCCATGCCTGCAAACTCACCCTGTCACCCCAAAACCGACAATAGGCCTTCATCAGTGGATGTAGCGATTGGAAACCCTTTGAGAGGATCGGGGATTATCAAACAAGCTTGGAACAGAGACAGAATATGTTTGTCTTAAATGCAAAGATTCCAAGTTGTTTGCAGAGTGGATGCTGCACTTGTCCGACAATGTTAGGCAGAACAACAGTACTGGGCAGTGGTACTCAGGCATGTGCTTACTGTCATCAAGTTTTTGGGAGCTACGGGGGCAGCTTTTAGAGGGGACTACGAACTGTTGGGCTCAAGTCATTGCAGACGAAATTAAGCAGGACTCTGTTATTGTTGATTTTACCCCAGATCTTGCGCATGTGGATCAGCTGACATTTGTATTCTGATTCCTTGATGCAAGTGGGAAAGTGGTTGAAAGGTTTTTAAGATTTGAGCCCACCCACAGCCACACAGGCCTTAGTTTAGCTAAATCAGTGATTAGCATGGTGTGAAACCTTGGACTGGACTTGGCAAACTGTCGTGGGCAAAGTTATGATAATGCTAGCAACATGTCTGGCAAGTACAACAGACTTCAAGCTCAGTGTGCCGTCCTTAAATCTTGTAGGTATTAACTCTATGGAAGACTGCTGTGCAGATGTTGTCTCTTTTTTTGACCTTCTACAGTCTCTGCATGCATTTTGCAGTGCATCAACTCATTGCTTGACTATAGTTTTTAAAAAAAAGCGACTATGACTTTAGGGCCTTATAGGGCCAAATCCCTCTGCAGTACCAGGTGGAGCTGTAGAACAGACTCATCGAAAGCTCTATGCAGAAATTAAAGAGCAATTAGATATTCATTGGCCAAAATAGCCTCGGACTGTGTTTAAAAGAACCAAACCAAACGCGAGGCATCTGAGCTGGTTGCTAAACTTGAGAGTACAATGAGACAGAATGAGACAGAATATTGGGAAGATTTAAAGCAACCAGTGACAAACTTCAATCAAGTAACATATTTAGCAACTGCTGTGCGGCTTTTTTAGTCCATTGGGTGTGTGTTTATGAGTTCAGTCGTGAAAGGAGGCCAGTTGTAAGGCCCATTTGTGTGATAAAATAATACGAATATATAGTATTGCATTAACATAAAATGTTGTGGGCCTTGAGTCTTGTTGCCGAGGGCACAGGAAATTGTTAGTCATTAGTAAAGCCACTGTATAGCAAAGCACCGTCAGAAGAACGTGACTTGGTCTGAAACGTTTTATTAAACGTTTTTGTCCTGGACACTAACCACTAAGAGCCATTCAAAAGGAGTTGCACAGTATTGCAGGTGAATGATGTAAACCCTTTGAAATAAAACATTATGAATTATACTTCTGTTAATGATGGTGCTGCCGCCTCAGAATGGGATTAGAAAGCCTATAGCACTTTTTTGCCCGCAGAATTGCTGTTGATGAAATAGATTATAGGTTCAATACCATTTCACCAGTAATATTAATGATATAAATATAATGATTCAATATGAAATTAATACACTATACTGGAACTTACACATTTACTATTGCAGCAATTTTCTCCCACGCAAATTCTCTCTCTTCGCAGCAACTGCTGTGTTGCTTTTTTAACAAAAAATATCGCTGTATGTGGGCATGAGTATTTCTGTTTGTGGTTGTTACCATGGTGAATTGTAGTATGATTGCTCCATTCATGCTGCGTTTTTATAGTGGTGGTGCACGTGCTTAACTCTGAGTGAACCTACTCTGAGTTGATTGAACCAACTCAAATCAGCTGTTCTGGAACCAAAAACTCAGAGTTTCCCATCTCAGGGTAAATCAACTCAGAGTTCAGGGTTAGACTCAAAGTTTGTTAACCTCATTCCTGAAAGACAGCAAAAAAATGTATATGTGTGAGTGTGTATTTGTGTGCGTGCATGTGTGTGTGCACATATGTGCGTTTGAGCGTGTGTGTGTATATATGCGCATGCGCGCGTCTGTCTGTGTGAACAAGTTCTAGAAATGTGCAAACAATAGAAGCACCTACTTTTGTGCCCCCTTGTCCCCACATTAAAGTGAGTTGTGTGTGTCAAAATGCTGAACTGCAGCTTCTTTTGTCCTCAGCCTGGGATATGATGTTGGGTATATTGTCTAGGAACAATGGAGCCCAGCAGCCCGTTTCAGATACTCACACGTAACATCAATACAACCTGGTCAAAGCCACAAAATGTGAAGAGACTACTCTGCATGCACACACTGTTCCATTTCAAAAGCCTAAGAGTAGACTTGCAACTTGTCATTATACTCATAGGATGCTTCCCAATGGACTTATTTGTGTCACCATGTAATGACAATGATATATTTATATCTTTTATGATATTTGTTTTACTATATTTGTATAGCTACTGTCTTACTACTGTTTTATGCTTAACCCTTCTTTAGATTAGATTAGATTCAACTTTATTGTCATTACACAGGTACAGGTACAAAATGCCTGTTGTGTTGTCCTCTTGGGTCAAAAACGGACAAGGATTTGACATTTTTGTCCCTTTTTCAGACTTTTTTTTTTAGTTTTCCTTAACACCACCTTACTACCCCTAGTTTTACACTACTTTTTGGAATTCATGGTCAATAACCCTCATTCATAATTATACCTAATATTTGAGTTTAAAAAAAGCATAGATTTTGAATTATTTTGACAAATAGTTAAGATCAGAGGAAAGTACAGATAAGTTTAATCAGTAACGAAAGTGATCAATTGTATTTGCAAAGAGCGTTGTATGGAATCCAATCCATTTTTTTTAGCAATTTCATTAAAAAGAAACCCATATTTCAGATGTAGCCATTTTTAAAGGGGTCAAATTTGA
This sequence comes from Etheostoma spectabile, assembly GCF_008692095.1. Classification (NCBI taxonomy): domain Eukaryota; kingdom Metazoa; phylum Chordata; class Actinopteri; order Perciformes; family Percidae; genus Etheostoma; species Etheostoma spectabile. Next base: position 22,255,885 of record NC_045754.1, read on the forward strand.
CCCGAGGACAACAGGAGGGTTAATGTCTTTGCAGAACCTTTTTATTTCAGCTAAAGACAATTAATACTACAATTTGAATCCTAAAACAAAACCTTCTTTGTCATTTATAATTAATGTGACAATGGAAATATGGCCCTTAAAACATGAAATAATTTCATGGGATACAGTACATTTAAAGCTACCAATGGGAGTTTGTAGAGATTTGCTGTTATGCTGATCTCTAGATAAATGTTACTTGCGATGTCACAGTATAACAACCAGATGTCAGGAGAGAACAAGTCACTACCTGCTGTAGACATGGCCGTATAATAATACTGTAGGCCTTTATTGGCATATAAAACCTTATGATATCTACAACCCTTGTTTGCAAATGGATTAACTGGGTGATTTACATGAACAGTTAAAAATACACTTGTGGATAGAAAATTACAATTCATCAAACACAACAGCTCAAATAAAGGGGTTTACAAGTTTAGCGACTGCTCCGCTACAGCCATTGTATGTCCCGGATGTTGCCATCGGAAGGGGTAGGTGGAGAATGGGGGTTGCAGTACGGTTGCCAGGTCTGTACAATACCCACATTTATCAATCTATGTATTCGTTAGATATTTCCCAAATACTCGATTTATTTGAAATATTATGGAAGACGTCGTAATCCAGACAGCTGAGAAAGACATAATAGGTTTTAATACTCCTATTATTGTTTGTGTTACGATCTCAGTGTGAATTTGAATATATACTAATATTGTAGTGAATGTAATAGTGATACCTGACTGAAATCAAAACACGTAAAGTTACCCATGTATAAACCAACACGCAACAGTACCTAGTGTTGCATGGCATAATATGATAAATTAAACTTTTCTTAGGAGCCAGTGAAATGGAATGGCGTTCCTATACTGATGAGTGTGTAATATCTGGCAACCCTACGCGCAGTTCCACTGCTACGTTTGCTGGGCATATAGAGACACTGCTGTGTGTCTGAGTGGGAGATGGACTGAGTGAGGGCGCTCTTTCGACCAGTGCGCTGCCAATAGTATTGAAATACCCACAAGCTAGCTAGGTTGAAATAATTGACGTTTTTAGGTCGCCGAATCAACTAGAAAAACATAACGTTATTAATCTTTCACATCCCACTCCAAACACACTAACACGGCATTGATGGTAATGTATGCAAGGAAACAACCGAGACTCGGCGATGGGTAAACATCTTTTTAACGTTGTTACTTATTCAGATGTTCCTTTTCCTCGTAGCTAGCTACGCTTTGACAATCCGCCATTTTTACTGAAACCAAAATAAGTGTCTGGAAACTTGCACGTTCAGTTGTTGCGGCTCTTTCAACTATTTCTCAACATTGACACATGAAGCTTTGTACTAACAACTGTTTTTCTTTATATTTTCAGGTGCGACCGAAGAGATTCTCAGCCCTATCAGGTACTTGTTGGCTGACTGTAGCCTGCTAGCTTGCTAGCAGCAAATAAGATTAAAATGAACACTCTAGTTCAGGCTTCTGGAAAGCACAACAGGCCCCATTCGGTGCGGAAAATAACGTGAAAAGTAAATGTTTTTATTTAGAATTGACGTCCGAATGCTGCAAATACTTACATAACGTATATATTGTCGAGAAAATACTATATAGCCTAAATGTATTCGTCGAATTCAGCTGTTTTGGAAAACGTACAGGCGAGTTTTGTTGCAGCTCAAAGCTAACGTTAATGATAGCCTGTTAATGTTAGCTTGCTTGCTAGCCAGCCAGTCCGAAAAGGGCCTGCTCTCAATCTGTCATTTTACAGGTATAGCTAACTAAACTCTTGAAACATCAAAGTGCTCAAAATATAAGCTGTAAAACAACGTTTGCACTATTACATTCAAAATATAGCTAGATGATAAGCAATGACGAATGCAAATACTAGGTTGTCTGATAAAACGTTCTGTTTACTTGTTATCAGAAATGATTACATGTTAGTAACGGTTAACACAAGTAAGTTATATTGTTACCAAGTAAGAAACTACTACAGCTATACTAACATAGCTAATATGGCTATTTAGTAATTAAGCACTACAAATAACGGACAGATAAATATGCTGCTTTCAAATTAGAAATTATCTACATGAATTAGTTCCGCAAATGAATTTCTTAAATATTTAAATTGTGATGCATAATCAGAAATCAGAAATACTTTGTGTTATAAGTACTTTGTACATTGTAGTACTTTGAACAGCAAAACATGGTGTTTTAAAAAAAAGTGTAACGCTGCTTTGAGAGAGTTGTTGGTGATAAAAGGATGAAATCATTGTATGTACAAGATGCTAGATTGTAGTGAGGTGTTTGGTTTTTGTCTACAGGCTCTCAAATACTCGTCCAAGAGCCATCCAGGAGGGGACCATCGACATGAAAAGATGCGAGACTCCTCAGATGTCACTCCTCCCTGCAAAATGCTCAGGAGGTCTGACAGCCCTGAAAACAAACACATCGACAGCACAGGGCACAGCAGAGCAAAGGCTGTCCATACACACCGGGCCAGAGACAGGGATGGAGGTGAGGCAAAGTGGTTATTAAGACCAAAATAGGTTAGGATTAAAACTTTACTTAAATGTCTACAGATAAAGTTGTTACTAGAGACACTTTCACTCTCATGCGTTGTTACTTATCTTCCTTACCTGAGCTTTCACAATACCCTTAATAAATTAAGGTTGAGCGCTGTCGTATCCCCTCAATCTTCCACAGTAGTGGAACAATAACCCAACATAGTGGCTGCATAATGCTTATCTGAACATACATATTTGTTTGGATCACAATTGCTGGCTAAGTTGTGTCTGTAATTAATCAACCTGTTGTTAATAGCAAGCTGTTTGATCTATACGCAGAGGTTTAGTTGGAGACTACAATGTGATGTTATTGTACGTTAGGGCCCAGCAATATATCAATATTATATTTATATATTAGGCCAGATATCGTCTTAAGATTTCCTGGTTTTACAGCCTGCATTACAGTAAAGTGATGTCATTTTCTGACCTTAAGACTGTTCTAGCTCTTCTATTATTTGCCTTTACCCACTTAGTCATTATATCAACATTACTGATGGTTACTTATCCAAAATCTCATTATATATATATATATATATATATATATATATATATATTATATATATATATATATATATAATATATATATATATATATATATATATATTAGTAGTGTGTGAGTAGTGAACCCTACAATATTGCCTCGATATCGAGGTATTTGGTCAAAAGGTTGCCCTGCTCTACTGTATATGTAGCTAGTGTCCAACATAACATTCGCATGTTGAATTTACATTGTGATGATTCATCCAAACATACAAAAAGCCTATTCTGCTACAAATATTAAATTTGGTCAATGAAGTTGGATTTGACTCTAATATTCATAGTTTTTATACAATAATGCTTGTTTTAATTTACATAGAAGTCACTGAGTGTGGCCGTAGTTTAACTGTCTTACTATATATATATATATATACATACATACATACACACACACACACACACACACACCACACACACACACACACACACACACACACACACACACACTAGTACAGACAAAAAGGTCTCACCTTCTCTCATTTAATTTGTTTAGCAGTGGTTTCCTAGCTGATATTTGACCATGGATGCCTGATTTGCGCAGTCTCCTCTAACAGTTGTTCTAGAGATGTGTCTGGTGCTAGAACTCTGTGGTATTCATCTGGTTTCTAATCTGAGCTGCTGTTAAATTGTGATTTCTGAGGCTGGTGTATCAAATTAACTTATCCTCTGCAGCAGAGGTGACTCTTGGTCTTCCTTTCCTGGGACGGTCCTCATGTGAGCCAGTTTTGTTGTAGCGCTTGATGGTTTTTGCGACTGCACTTGGGGACACATTCAAAGTTTTTGCAATTTTCCAGACTGACTGATCGGTCATTTCTTAAAGTAATGATGGCCACTTGTTTCTCTTTACTTAGCTGTTTGGTTCTTTCCATAATGTGAATTCTAACAGTTGTCCAATAGGGCTGTCGGCTGTGTATCAACTTGACTTCTGCACAACACAACTGATGGTCCCAACTCCATTAGGCAAGAAATTCCACTAATTAACCCTGACAAGGCACACATGTGAAGTGAAACCATTTCAGGTGACTATCTCATGAAGCTCATTGAGAGAACAACAAGAGTTTGCAGCGCTATCAAAAAAGCAAAGGCTGTCTACTACAGTTTTTTGTTAAGTACATAATTCCACATGTCTTCATTCATAGTTTTAAGGGCCTTCAGTGAAAATCTACAATGTAAATGGTCATGAAAATAAAGAACTCATTGAATGAGAAGGTGGTTCCAAACTTTTGGCCTGTACTGTATGTTATTCTAAAATTTATGCAACATAGCTATATGAAGAGCAATATATGAAGAGGAAAAAGCGTGCTTATGAGGCATAAATTAGATAGCCTATTTAAAGCAAAAGTATTAAATTATTACTGATTATTCCAGGAGCCACCTGTTAACAAGTTTATTTCCTCATCGTATTTATATTAGTAACCGGCATAATCCCTAGCCATGTTTACCGGGCTATTTTATTCCTAAATAATTGTAACATTTTCGGCCGCATTTGAACACAGCACTGGGGAAGCTTACTTCACAGGGTTAGGGTTAACCTTGCCCAGCCAGACCAAAGCTTCTGATGGACTGCGATGTACACTAATAATACAAGCTTACTCCCGGTGAAGGAGGAGAGCGGGCAGCAGTTCCAGTCTAGCTGGGTTTGAGATGCTGCAGCCTCTGCTGAATGTCCAAAGCATCTGTGAACTCTATGTGGCAGGTGCCAGTGGCTGTTTGTTGATGTTAGAGAATGAATCATTAGCTAGTGCTGCAACTTACGTTAGCATCACATTACAAAGAACTAACTCGTGACTTTCATTGGCACAAACCCTTTCACTGGCACTGACATACTGTTTGACCGTCCCCAGGCCATCGGTCCTTTGCTTATGTTGAACCCTGATGTAGTAGCCTCCCACTTAGGCTAACGTTAGCTATTCATCAGTAACTGTCACCAGCATCATTTAGCATTTTACCACACTGACTGTGAATAATCACATCTTATGAGCCTTACATCTTGGTTTAAAATTCTCAATTAACCTGCTACACAACAGCTTTTCTTTCCTAATGTGATTCTTTTCCCCAAGAGGAGCGCAGGCAATGCCAGTCTGGTCTGTAGCTTGGAGCCAAAGCCAATCTATCAGGATCTTTTTTTAGGACATGGCAAGTGAAAAAGTCTGAGATCAGGGTTTTTGGATGTATGGTTGGTGCAACCAATTACAAAGCATACAACATAAACTACAGCATAGCACTGTTAATTTAAAACATGTTTAAACTAACAGCCTGGAGATATGTTTAACTTTTTGTTTACACTGTTGTCAATGCATAATGCGGGATTGTTTTCCCCCAGAAAGGGGCATGGTAATGAGTACCTTTTTTCTATCTATGCTTTTGCTGTCTTTTAAGTGAGGCTCAAGCTTAGTTTAACATGAGAGTAATGTGTTAAGTTGCTATAGTTGAGTTTCCAAACTATTTTATGTAGCCGGTTTTTCTGAGATAATGATAAAAGATTTTGTAGGACTTATGTTGAACTGCAGCAGTCACTGCTCTGCAACATCTGTCTACAACAGACTTCAGAACAACTGAGGATGTACAATAATACAGTTTTCCTTGCCCGTTAGAGATGTGGACAGTCAGTGGGTTACTTTGTAGATCAAGCATGTCTGACCCCAAGGAACACAAATTTTAGGGAATCTGTGTACAGATTTTACAAAACAGTGTTGCATTTCATGTTGAGATATTTAAGATAGACTGGTGTTTAATGCTTCAGATACTGACATATGCGGTTGAAAATACAATACCAAAGTAAGGGCTTTCATCATTGATCAGTCCTCTGTTATTATGTGTAGGCAATAAGTGGTAGACTGTAGCAATTAACAGTGATTATTGGTTTAGACAGCATCAAACTAGGTTTGTAGTATCTGGTGAACATTTTTATTGCAGGTCCGTTGGTTATTATACAATAAGTGATTGTTGGTCAAATCTTTTGATTTTTAAAATCAAGGTCAAATTGACAAACTTACAGAATTGTTAACATGTGATTAACGTAAATCACTGATGGCTTCTAAACAATGTTGATATAATAGTCTGTAGAAAAACACAGACCACCTTGGATGACTCTTTTGTCAGGGTTTGTTAGATTACATGATGTCTAGAGATTGTGACAAAGTTAACTTTAACATAAAATTCAACGAAGAGATTCATTGTCATCTATTTAATATCTGAAGTTTAGCCCAACACTTACAGTCGTGTTGTCACTATACCAACAATTTGACTTTAACTTCTGAGTTCCAAGATACTCAGTACTGAAACAATCCTTGAAACTGAAATGATACTCAATACCAAGTAAATCATAAACAAAGTCTAGTGATTTTTCCACCAGGAAAGTGGGTCCACTGCACGTATCTATTTGACTTTGTTGTCAATTCATTCATGAGTTTTTCAGTGGGGGTCTTTTAGAGTTCCACTCCCTGAGATTGTACTGTTAGTCAGAGTCTCTGTCTGCCAGACAGGAATTTATTTCCATTGTAGAGGCAGGGCAGAGGACAGAGTTAGATCCTTCTTTCCACTATGTGAACCCATTCAGAGGAGCTAGAACATCCCTCACTTTTTCCAAGACGCTGTCTTTGGGCATGAGATGATAATTTTTGCAACTCTCTGCCAGGACTGCACAGATTGCCTGCTGCTGTTTACAGAACCTGCCCACCATGTTGAAAGCTCAATTACATCTGGTGGGCTTGTTAAGAATGAGCTTGTGCTCTGCTACCTGCATTGCCTTTTTGTTTCTTTTACAGCACTCTTTGTCAGTTTGTTTGAGCTAGAGAAGGCTGAGACCGTTCAACGCAGCCAGGATAGACATGCTGCCACTGTCAACGTCTAAGGCTTTATTTACAGCAAGGTTCAAGTTATTGAGGTCTCCGAAGGCTTAGCGTTTTTTCTTTGCATTGTCTGTCGTGATCCCAACCATTTGGGACATGTCCAATTCCCTTGTTTCAGTAACAATTTCTTCTAAGGCTCGGTGCACTGTGGTCAGAATACTACCAACACTGCATCTCCCATAATGCACTGATAAACTGGATGGTAAAAGCCATGTAGGTGCCTGCTTGTCCTTAAATTTGTTGTTTGCTGTTGTAACAGGGCAGTTTGGTTTCTATCCCATCTTTGGGTATGTTTGGGTTAATAAAAGAGATGGTAATGTAGGCAAAGGTGGAATGTAACTAAGTAGAAAAACTCAAGTACTGTACTAAAGTAGAAGTACCTCAAATGTGTACTTGTCTTTTTTAGGGGTGGAACGGTACATATTGAACTGATACGGTACAGGCGTCTTGTTTCGGTAAATTAATTATCACAGAATACACGGTAAAAAAATAAATAAAACTTGCGTGAAAATTAATGTAATGCCGAACTGTTAGATACACGTTTCTTAATATTATTGTTTTGGGCATTTTTAGGCCTTAATTTGACTGGACAGCTGAAGACATGAAAGGGGAGAGAGAAGGGAATGACATGCAGCAAAGGCCTGCAGGTTGGAGTCAAACCCCTGGCCCGCTGTGTCGTGGAGTAAACCTCTATATATTAGCGCCCACTCTACCAACTGAGCTGTCTAGGCACCCAGATACGCATTTCTCTAGGGACACCTAATCTTTAGCCCACCTTAGCTATGAAGAGGTAGGAACACTGAGAGCGAATAGCCTATCCTATGGCGAGTGGTGACAACCGACGGAAAAACTTGGGTTTCCCAGTCAGTACAGGCGAGAGAGGGGTTGATAAGACAAGGACCGTTTGTTGGTGTTGTTCAGCAGTTGTTGTATGTTAGTAGAAATACATCTTAACATGCTAAGGCATATCCAACGCTATCACCCAGATGTGCCCATCACTGGAATAAGACAAAAAAACTGTCCAACTTCTCCTCCCTACAGTGCTTAAAGAAAATCGGCAGACAATATCGGTCATCTGCTAAGGCTGATGGGGGGGGCACTAAAAATCCATATTGGTCAATCTCTACTTCTGCATTTTTGTTTTGCTTTTCCCTCCATTGTACCGAACCATGGTGAATGAACCAAACCGTGACTTCTGTGTACCGTTCCACCCCTAGTCTTTTCTTTTCAATGCCACCCTTTACTTTTACTGCACTACATTTAATTGAGAAATATAATAGCTTTAGTTACTAATTATTTTACAAATTAAGACTTCGGCGCACAAAACACATGTTCTGTAGATAGGGCTGCATATTATGATCACGATTAATTATAATTGTTTGTTTTTAACCAAAACAAATTTTATTGTCATAGGCTATTTATAACCCTTTTCACATTCATATTATGCTAAATTCTTCTTATGTTGAAGTTGTATGTTGCATAGACATACAGCTGCAACACATGTAATGAAAATTAGCTAGAGCTGAGTTACCAGCAAAAACACTGGTACAAATACAGGTTTGCCTCTCATGTTTAACAATATACAGCTATGTTAATGACAATTAAAATTGTGGACAAATGTCAGAAGTGTGGACCGGCGCCGCTGTGTGGCGGAGAGTAGAGGAGAGATCCAACACAGGCACGGCTTTACAGAAGAAATGGGTCATGCAACTCAAAATTGAACCATATCCATATAAAAAACATTGCAGCGGATGCGAGGACATTGGGTCCACCGGTGCGTCCTAGAGGCAAAATATTACTAGCACCCTAGAGCCCTGGGAACTAAAAGACACTTACTAACAGCAACTAGCACTGCTCACTGCTGTTATCTGAAAAACAACACAGACGGGACAAAATGTTGCGTTTACTAGTAAACTGGTAAACCTTGAGACCGATGCAAAACCGACTGCTATCTGTTGGATTTTCCTCCCGTTACTCTGTCCTCTGTGACTGTCTACATCTAGAAACTAAGCTGAGCGGTGGGGGGAACAACTCTGACTGGCTCATGATCAGACAGTGGTTTACGGAGCGGTAGATTGGCTTTGCAAAAAAACTTGGAGCGTTATATGGAATGACGCATTTTCAAAAATTTGATTAATTGTGCAGCCTTAACTGTAAATTATAAAATACAATGTTTTATTATAGATTAAACTACCCAACAACATGTAGGCCTACAAGTACAGTACATGATTAGCCGATTTAACGGTTTTGATCATTTCCAGTATTTAAATAAAGGATTTTTTTGCATCAGAAACGTTTAATGCTGGACTTTTACTTGTAACAGTATATTTGCAGTGTGGTATTATTTCTTTTAGGATCTAAATACTTCTTTCACCACTGATTTGTAGGCTAACTTGTGGTTGATAGCTTGCTAGTTTCACTTGAACTTTAAATTAATTAATTAAACCAGAGGATCCGATGAGACACGGACATACAGTATACTGTTGCAAAACACGTGCAACACACTACAGACTCTGTACTACATTTAACAATTATCTATTAAACACCTGGCGAGTAAATGTTTGTACAGTAGTCCTGTTTTTCAGTCTTCATTTTGGCAAAGGTGCAGCTACTTCTGTTGCTCTGCATGTCGGAGCATCGCGAGGCGGCCCAACTCACACACATACAAACTGTGGCGCACACACCAGCCACCACGTCACTTCTGTTTACTGATAGCTATCATTTACCTCAGGCTAATGAATTAGCTAGTAAGTGGCGATTTTTGGCAGCCAGCCTTAAAAAGTTAAAGCAATTTAATGTTAACTGAGTTAGTCATAAGGTTTCCATTAAAGTCAGTGTGTGTATTTTCGCTGACCGCAGAATGGCTTCGTTCTGACTCCAGTACAGTTCCGGCGGTCCGGAGCCCTCCGGAGCAGGTACGCAGGGCTCCTGCAGGTAGTGTGGGACAGGAAGTAGAGCACAGAAACAAAATAAAACATCCGGTTATTTTTTAAAAAATAAAATAGAGCGTGCTCACGGCAGATCATGTTTCCATACACCTTGAAAACACAGCACAGAGTTGTTTCCCCTCTACTCCTCTGGATGGAAACCAACTGTTTGTGGTTTTTTGGTTCTACTTGCATGAATTTGCGAGATCTGGTGGGCCCTCGTGACTTTAGCTGTCAGTCATGGCCGCAGCCGTTCCGCAACAAATCCTGACCTGGTGGGTGTTGACTGAGCATAGAGCCAATCCTCAGCCGTTCTGCAAGCGTTGGAAGTTAGGGGAGACTCAACGGATTTTCTTTTTTTACGACGTAGTCAAGGCAGCAGACGTGTGTTGCTTAGGTGGCTGCCTCAGCTGCAAAGTGTTACTTTTATTTTTACAAATGACACAAAATAAATTGCCTCCCAACCAATTAAAGCAAATCAATATTTTTTCTTTCACTGTATTGTATTGTATAATTATCTTTTTTGGCCTTTTTTTTATTTTCAGGACCATTTTTAATTGCTTTTTAATGTTTAATGTGAAGCACTTGTTGCTTAAATGTGCTATAGAAATAAAGTTGCCTTGCCCTCCAACCTCAAGCCTGTCAGTCCCTCTCCAGGGTATAGAGATCACTGTTGTGCCTGTCTGTCTTGGAAGTCTGCGTGAAGTTTTAAAAACTGTAACCATGTTTTCGTCCGCTTTGCTGGCATTGCTGTGACTCACTGTGAGAACAAGCTGCAGAGGTGACGTAGTCTCGCTCCGTCTGCACTGCAGCTCTCTGTTGCTGCTGTGAAACATGCAGCGAGGACAGAGAAGCTTTCGCGTACATGCTCTAATTGAATTGGTCCTCTGTAGCACTCGTCATGACAACTTTTTTTTTTACCATGGCAGAAATATCATGTTTTAATATCGTGGGACGAGATCTCGTCACACCTCCGATATATAATCCGATACCAGATAGCTTACTTGCTAAGCTGTCATGTTTTGAACACCTTGAAGAGGTCTTTGTGTCAGTAACTGAGGTGCTTGGAGAGGTTCACCGGTTAACTCCCTTACACTTTTGTAGCACTGTTTGTAGACAGGCATGATGTCAGTGGCTTCCCCATCAGTGTCTGCGCTGTATGCAGATAGATAGATAGATAGATAATAGATAGAGATGACACACTGTCATTATTTGTAGTAGAAGACATCTTGTGGCATAGACATGCTTCTCTTCTCTCAATCAAAGCTCACGTTGTACAATCAGCCGGTATTGACAGGGATGAATGGATGTCTGCTGATGCGTTATGCAACCCACACAACTTCTAGGCAGACCCTTCAGTACAATTCACACGCTACTATCTGCCAGACAACCATGCTTACGCTAGGTAACACAACTCAATTTGGCCAGGTTCTATCCCCTGACCAATTGGCTATCCTAACCTTAACCACCTGCTTCGAAGGACATGACTTGCCTAGAAGTTAAGTGGGATCCTTAATAATGCTCCGCTGTCTGCATGCAACACAGGCCCCTGACTTGGCTGCCTTGCTAGTGCAAGGCACTTGCTATTTCATCCTCTTGATCACTTACACTGCAGACACATTTTACTTACAATAAGTACCAAACATTAGGAAATTCTAATACCAAACTGCTTTTAACAAAAAGTATTTGGGAAAAGAGTATCTGAGTTTGGGTATACCACTAATGTAACTAGTGATGACTGACCAATTCAGATCAGAATGAGCATTCCATTTAAAACTTGGTTTACAAAGATTTTAAAGGTTTAGATATTCTATATCTTTTAAAGTTTTTTTATTTTTTTTATTTGCTGAAACAAAAAAATGCCTTCCTCTGCGTCCTCCTTTTGCTTCTAATGGGATTTGTAAGATTCTACCACTCCCAAAGGAAAACAAACAAAAGGAATCAACGTTCTTTATGGCATTGGCCATTTCTCGCCTTAAATGTTTTCAGAAACATATTTTAGTGTACCGTTTAGTAGAGCTGCCCCAATTACGTTTTTAGTCTCTGATACCGATTGTCAATGATAAGCAATGAGCAATTTCTGCCACTAAAGGGCTGATGCTGATAATTTTTGTGTGTTTAGTTATAAAAGCTAATATAGCTGTGTAAAGCCAGGGGGCTATTTCCCAAAACCAAGATAGGGGATTAAGCTGGGATTTCCCAGTTATCATGGCTCAATTTTAGCCTGGACTCTGTTTCACAAAAGCAGAGGCACCGAAGTTACCATGGAGATTTTGTTCTGTTCTGCCTGGCTGTCCTGGGGCCTTTTCTGTTTACTCAGCAGTGGTTTTACCTTATTGTTATAGCTAGCTAGCTATAGAGTTTGGTTCAGGCATCACTGTTCGTTAGGGAGGGAAAAGCAAAACCAAAATGCAGAAGGCTTTTTTTTTTTTTTTTTTTCTCCAGCTCAATCACCTAGTGTAACACAGTCTCTCTCCTAAGCTAGCGGCAACAGCCTGAAGTAAGTGTACAGTAAAATGTAAAGTAACCCACAGTATTTCCAGACCTAATCTGTAACTTGTGAACAAATTAATACAATCAGCTATTTTTCACCTCAGAAAGCTGCTCCCTGCCTGGCAAAAACTAATAAAGTTAGCCTAAGAAACAAGACAACTAACGTTGCGGTTCTGAGCCGCGACGCTGGAAACGTAACACTAATCTACAAAAACAGTCCAATTCACCATTATCTTGCTTGTGCTACTGTAAATTTGCAATCTTCAAGAGATACTTAGTAAGGGCATTATATAAAGTGCTGTACATGTGTGTTTCTATAGTGGACCTATGCACCTTAAATTCTTTTTTTTTTTTGTGTTTAACAACTATAATTTGGGAGTATTGTACAATTTTTAAGAACATATCCTAACTGTACAATCCTCCCAAATTATAGTTCACTAAGCCAATAGCTATATTTTGTAGACTACTAGTCATGAAACAGGGAGAAGACATAATGTGTGTGTGTGTGTGTGTGTGTGTGTGTGTGTGTGTGTGGTGTGTGTGTGTGTGTGTGTGTGTGTGTGTGTGTGTGTGTGTGGTGTGTGTGTGTGTGTGTGTGTGTGTGTGTGTGTGTGTGTGTGTGTGTGTGTGTGTGGTGTGTGTGTGTGTGTGTGTGTGTGTGTGTGTGTGTGTGTGTGTGTGTGTGTGTGTGTGTGTGTGTGTGTGTGAATTAATTTGAACTACTGTTGTACTGACGCATGAGTCGTTGCAACTGGACAATTTGAACCGGTTAAGTGCCCGCACTTTGTAATGAAATTGGATTTGTTGTAGGGAAAGGATGTATATCTTTTACATGATCTTCTGGTTTTTGTGTAGGGCACTCTCCACCGACAATTCGTCCAACCACGCTTTCCTTCTAGCTAACCAACTCCTTCTACCGACAGAAGACACGCAGACATGGTATTTGTTCCTTTACTCAGTAACAAGGGACATGTGGCTAAAAGTCTCTTCTCCAGTTCAAGTCTGCAAGCGTTATCCTGGTACAATTGACCGTTTCCACTTTGTCATGCAACTTGGCATGTTTTTTCTTGCGTTGACTATGGTACTTTTCCATCATCTTGTGATTTGTGTAGGGACCAGTTTTTCTCCACAAGAAAATTCTCACAACCACAGTTCCCTTCATAGCTCCAACTCACATTCTAACCCCAGCAAGACCTCAGACACGGTAAGTGTTTCCTCTACGCCAGCACAAGGGCACATGATGGACTAAAACCTCATCTTTCCAGTGCAAAAGTCTGAAGCGTTTCCTGGTAGTAATTGCTGTTCACTAGTTTCACAGCTTGGATATAAAGTTTCCTGCAGTCTGAAGCTATTGAACCCCAAATGTGTGAATGGTGCTCCAAAATCAGGTGGCAGCTTGTGTGCTCGGCCCCCAGTGTGTAACACAGTGTGTTTACATTTATACTAGGACTGTTAAAATCAGATCGCGATTAGACAAATTAATTTAATGCCATTTTCTTGACACACAATTAACACATGTAGGTTCGGTGATTTGGACATTTGCCTCCCCCCCCCCGTTTGGGGAAATCAATACAGCAATACAGCAGTAATGTTGTGTTTAAGTATTTGCGCCCTTCTGTTTATCTGGTGGAGCTGTATGTTTGCCCGCTGAGCTACATTAATCAGCATGAGTGATGAATGAATTTTATTTTACAAACCAGTTCCAGAACCTCTTTCCATGGATCTGGCAGCTGATGGGCTGTGTTTCTTTAGGACAGTCACCCAGCCTCCCTGGCTTCCCCGCTGCTGCAAGGTGACAGGAGCTACATTAGGTCAGCCCGCACCGATTAAGTTACTGGGGGCTAAGAGACAGCCGAGTTTCCCTGGTGCAGAGCTTTGCCTCCAGCACGACAAAAAAGCTACAGATCAGTGTCCAAAAGAAGATTGTTTCCCCACTTGCCCCGCGAAACAGTGGATTAAGGTTTTACTGGCCCCTTGTATATTTTTACTTGCTCAAAAAAAAGTGGGGGGGGATACCAAATTGTTAATTTATTAATCGAGTATTCCTTGTAATGGTCCAGACAACAAAAAACTACAAATGTAAGTTAGACAAACTAGTTGGTTTTGCATTCTAATATTCATAGTTATTATACAGTAAAGATAATTTTAATTCACGTTGAGTGCGGCTATTATTTTACTTTTTCAAGGCCATGGCACTGCTGCCTTCACTCACTCTTTAAAAACTTCCAATGTCAAATATTGTCATCACAAATCAGCATTGTGTATTTAAGAGAAATCGTTGAGAACTTTCAATGTATGGTTTTAGTATGTTATTTTTTCTTACATTTTCCACAATGAAGAGAAGAAATGTTGATCAGGCAAATGTATTTAAATTATTTTAATCATTTGGCCATCTGGTAAAAAGTGTTTCCTTTTGTGTTCATATTGTAAGAACCTGACTATTCCCCGGCCATGGTTACTGGATTATTTAAAGCGTTCATTTTAAAATTATTGTAAAATATCCGTCAGCGTTTCAACGCAGCACTGCAGAAGCTTACTTTGCAGTAAACTAACGTTGGCTAGTAATTATTAGTGCTCCCCGCGGTCCCTCCGCCTCACTCTTGGTTATTGGAGACTACTTTGCCCAAAGATGAGCTGACAGCAACAAACAGCAGTTGCTGCAACTCAACTGGAGTTGATTTGCTGCAGATTATTTTCCCAAATTGTGCAGCTTCACGTGCTAATAATGTGCACTTGTTAAACAGTGTTGGTAAGGTGTATACAGAGGGAGGGATTGGTGACTGTGTTTATGTGAAGTTATTACCAGTTTGCCTTTGTTTCAGTAGTAAAATGGTGACAATGCAGGAAATGAGCACTAATCCCAATGCCAGTCAGACATTCACTTTGGTTACCAAAAAATCTTAACCCGTCTCTAAAATAAATCTTACCTCCCACTTAAAAATGCTTCTGTGGATACCTCTTTTACGTTTCAGATTTCATTACCAGCTCTTGCATCACATCCCCTCAACACAGTCAAACTCCATTGTTTTCTAGCTGGCTGGCCTCATGTTTCTAAATACTTTTCTTTTCAGCCTTACGAACCTGGTGACGACTGGTCAGAGCACATCAGCTCGTCTGGAAAAAAATACTATTACAACTGCAGGACAGAGGTGTCCCAGTGGGAGAAGCCCAAAGAATGGCTGGAGAGGTAGCTATAACCTCTTTACTCCAACCACTTGATTGTACAGATGTGTTTTTAATCAGTTTAATGTAAAGGTCGGATACATGGCTTATTTGTATCTGTGTGTTACAGAGAACAGAGGCAAAAAGAGGCCACAAAGACTGCGATTGTCAACAGTTTTCCCAAAGACAGGGACTACAGAAGGGAGGCCATGCAAGCATCGGCGGCCCCTGGCTTTACTGGTTCTAGTAAGTGTTAAAAACACTCAGACAACACATTATCCTCACCAATGTGCTTTAACTAATATAAATTAATTTTGTATATATTTATATAGTTAATTGCCTTGCCAAAAATAGTGTTCAATATCAGTCACTGTCTTGTGGATCAGAACAGAGCAGGTTGTCCAATAATCACAAGGTTGGTGGTTCCATCCCCAGTTTCCTGTTAACATATTGAAATGTCCTTGAGAAATACACTGAATCCTGAAGTTGCTCTCGATGGGTAGGCCAGCACCATGCATGGCAGCTCCGCTGTCATTGGTGTATGAGTGTGTGTGACTGAAAAATTGGACAAAATGTTTTGGAAAAGGCATGCCAATTTTCTTCACCAGTTCCTTTTTAATAGTGTGGTTCAGATCAACTGATACAAATCGGTTCAGCAATATTTTAATGTATGGGCTGTCACATTACTTGTCATTATGTTCTTTGCAAGTGGTAATGTCAGTCTCCAACTTGGAATAGATTTGATTTTGTGAGCACAATGACAAGAAAATGCTGTTTTAACAATGTATGTCTTCACTAAACTACAAACTACATCAGAAAACATCAGAAATATTTTTTGCCACTGACAGACTCATTTTAAAAGTGCCTGTCAACATAAAAGAGGTTTACAGAGGTAAACATGTTCATAGTTGGTTAAAATATCAGTTACGTATCACTCTGATACTGCTGGCTTCTGAACTTAATGCCGCTTACTGGACACTGTTATTTACTTGTTTATTTCTTAATTATTGTAGCCTCCAGGTAATTTGTCAATTAGGACTAAATAATGGAGTTCTCAGGGTTTGACCGATTTTATATTCTGCAAATCTCTTAGTGGTTTCAGTGTTGAATACGTGTTTGTTTTGTCTGAAGGATGTATATTTTTATTTTTTATGTATACAGACGTTTTTAGAACATATGGTACGAAAATGGTATGAAAATGTACCTCAACGGCATGGAAATGTATAAGTCCCTCTTATATCTTATCTCTTTTTGTAAGGCAACTACAAATGTTAGGTCCTTTTGAATGAATGTGAATTTTGTGTTTTAATGTTTACAGACTTAGTACTGTTTTTGAGAACTTTGTCTCAGTCAGTGACAACTCAAGAAGATGAGTCAGCCATGAGTTTTACTTTGTTTATGCTGTAGCCTAGCTTCACGATTGTCTCATTAGCCCGTTTGCTTTAAAAACACACGTCTGGGGGACTAAAGTATGGTCAAAGTTTTTGCATATAGTGACACAATTGAGACAGCTAAAAAAAGGTAGACCAATCAATTGAACTTTTTGGGGTATGATTGATTGTGAGCTCTGTGTGAGGGAGATAAGTGTAGCCTAGGTTCTTTCCGTGCATTAATGCATACAATTTCTTACTATCACAAATTCATGTCAGGGGAGGTCATTCATTTGGGTGCCTGCTATGCCACCAGATGTAGCCTATTATTGTTACAGATTTTAATCAGTGCAACTAGCATTATGTGTAAAGCAATACACTATAAACCATGCTGAATGCAATTTATTATCCTGTCAAGACATGTCCACAATCATTCACAATTGGCAATGGCGGGTTTTGACCGGACGTGTTAACATAAAATAATATTACAATAATGCAATAGACTATTTGTCATTATTGCAAACCGTTGTGTAATAGGGTGAATCGTGTTTGTGCTATGACTGATTTTGGTTTTACATTTAACACTTACTATAAATAAAGTGTTGCCAACAGGGACGTTGTAAAGTGGCCACTGGTGGACAAACATGAATATATTGAATATTCATTTCATTGATCAGAATAATTTATTTCTTATTATAAATGATTCTGATGAATGAATATTTTTTTTAAAAAGAAGAAAAAAATAATTTGGCTTTTAAAAATGCTGATACCTATAGTATAAGCCTAATATCGGCCGATAATATTAGTCCGCCGATATATCGGTAGGGCTCTACTTGATGCAATACCCTGCCTTAATATCAATATAGTGGCTGAAACCTTAAACATCAGGAAGAGTAATGGAATATTAAATGACAGACAGATGTAACTTGAATTATTTAAACGCACTGCCCCACGTTGATTCAACTTCAACTCATGGCAACACTGCCATTTTTAACGTACCAATAATAATGAAATGGGGTATTGTAAGGTATTGCATTATTTTTCTGGTGTTGGTATACTGTGCAATATTGCAGTTCATAATGAAGGCAATGTTTGCTTAAGGCTGTTACTTTCTTTGGCTAGTATGAATAAATACCCAATCTTATCAAAAAATGAACTGCATTCTCGCCTGTAGAAAGTTGATTTGTGAGATTGCCTTTGTTGATGAAATGATATCCTCCTTTCTGCAGAGTCAAACCAGGTAGACAAGCCTTCAGCAACACTTGCCTCCCAATCATCATCTTCTGGCTCAGGGAGCTTGAACCCCTCATCAGGGCCCCCTGGATCATCTGCCTCCACGGTGCCTGTGTCCCCAGTCCTGCAGTCCCCCACCCCCCCACTACTCCAGGACCCCACACTGCTTCGCCAGCTTCTCCCAGCACTTCAGACTGCCCTGCAGCTTAACAATGCCAGCGTGGATATGGCAAAAATCAATGAAGGTAAGAAAAATGTGAATATAATCAAATAGTAAAAAAATCAATACTATTCGAATGTGACCTTTAAAGAAATAAAAATTTAATAAATATGTTTGCTAACGTTTCCTAATCTCCCTCTACTTGCCTTTGCCTACCCGCATGTGAAAATTAAATGCTTTTGTCATGTCACTTCTGATGTAGTGAGAAACACAAGGCATTGTAAGGTCTTAAGATCACTGCGCTAACGTTACGTACCAAGTAACATTAGTACAGGGGGAGTGACAGGCTGCAGCTTTAAATCGGAAGAAGGATGGGAAATGGTTTTAACCTGATTTTAAAATTGACACCCACTGAGCCAAAATGCTTATGTTATCATTATTTAGCTCTTCTTATAGGAGCTCAACTGGTAGCTTTATGGAGACAGCTAAAGTTAATGTTAGCTGCCCTACTCCTGTCAGTTAGTTTCACTTCCTGTATACCAGGGACGATTCTTTTGTGCAATTAATGGCACAATGATATATTTTTCCGAAAAGTTGCTTTTGTCATGCCAACGATAAAGCATTTCATTTTTTCCGAAACAAGGTAGATTTTTCTGAGCTTTTGCAACATGAATAAATACATCCACCAGTCAAATTGTGTTGTTTACTTATAAGGATCATAATAAAACACCAAAGCTGCTGTCACACTGCAAGCTATTATTACTCTTTTTAACTTTGACAAAGTCAACGTTTGCCATAGACGCTCTTTCTGTTTTTACCTTTCACAATAAAAACCCTAGACATATGCTACACTATTTTCCAGATAGAATTTAATTCACTGAGCATTTTGCTTAAAGGAAACTCAAATAGCTTACAGTAGGTAGTGTTAGCTTTCACTGATTTTGGGGGGGATACGGGGCTAGAAGGAGGGCTGAACAATATTGTGTTTTAGCATCGACATTGCAATGTGCGCATGCGCAATAGTCCCATCACAGGACGTTACGATGTTGACACTAAAACCTTTTTGCTGCTTGATAGAAAAGTAAACTTCCACTGTTCTCCTTTTACATAATTATTACCGTCCGACCCTTCCCCTTTAAGACAGGTAGCCATGTCGGCAACGTGTGTATCTGACGTTAGTCCGACGGGGTTTGTTATGGGAAGTGAGGCTCTCCATGTGTAGAAAAGTACCAATGGGAAGCAGCTGCCGCTGACACAGTGATGCGCATAGTTTTGATGGGTAGTCAGTGAAGCTACAGTAGTCAGTCTTTTATGTTCTCTGCAAATACAAACTAAATCTCCTGGTTAATGCAACATAATCACAACGGCTACCGGCCGTTCCCGCCCGCAGAAAGCTGCTACCAGCCAGGCTAAAGCTAATATAATTAGCTTACAGAAACAAGCAGAAAGCTGCTACCAGCCAGGCTAAAGCTAATATAGTTAGCCTAAAGATCCAACGGGTCTGTCCGTCCCAACCAACGTTACGGTTCAGAGCCGCGACGCTGGAAACGTAACACTAATCTACTACAGAAGTCTGTCTGATCTAACGCCATTTCCACTGATTAAATTGTTCTTGGATACAGTTTGTTGCTAGTGCGGTCTGATCACATGCAGGTCTGATCAATTTATCAAACTAACAAGCAGGCCCCGCTAGTCGACCACAACCGGAAGTTTAGAGGAAGCAACATGCAGTCACTGTCATTCACGTTAGCCTGGATCAGTTATTATATGAATACAATGGCTTTGTGCTAGTCAACCAGCATATTTCTACCTAATTTCCCTCTCCAAAATCACTTCAGAAGAGTAACGTTAGTCACAGCGCTTACTTGCTTTGGTGTTTGTAAAGCATTAAAGTTTAACAAAGAATGGTTCATATTAGAAAAGATCCTTTTCCATTTTTTTCTTCTATGTTGATGTTCTCCCCTACAAAATCACTGCAGTAGTCGAGAATGATTTATTATTTCAAAATAGACCTATTTATGTAATCTGTTAAAAATCACTTTTTCTTTTTTCATATCGCAGGGGGAAAAAATATATTAATTAAAAAAATAAAAAAATATTGTTTCACCCTAGTCTGTTCAAGCTAAATTTCATTGTTACTGGACAAATTTACATGGGACACATTACTGAATTTCACTGTCTAATTCACTGTTTTGCTGTGCAGAAATAATTCTAGTAGCAAGATTTAATATATGTGTGTGTATATGCTTCTCTTTAGTTCTCACAGCTGCTGTCACACAAGCTTCATTACAGTCGATGCTCCATAAGATTCTCACTGCTGGACCATCAGCTTTCAATATCACTACTATCCTCTCTCAAGCTGCTCAACTCTCCAACCAAGGTAAATAATGTCCATGCAGAAGCATGCCTATTCCACCACTTTGTGCAGATATAGTAAGTTATTAAGGGTGTGACGAGATTAAAACGTGACGAGATTTCTCGTCGAGGTGAAAAGTTGTCTCGTGAGGCGATGTGATGTCAGCGTGATGGAGCGTGAAATTACTATTGAAGTTTCTCTCTTTTTCATGCTTGAAGAAAAAAATTGTTGCTGTTTGCACTTGTAGTTTTGAGAGAGCAGTACTTTGGTTATTGATACACTTACTGTTTGCATTTACAGTGTTATTTTTCTGTTATTTACACATTTATTTTATTTATACTGTTTATTTTTTTATGTTCGGTTTGTGGAAAGGAGTTAGATTTCTCGTGTGAAATTGTACAGGGCAGAAGCCAGTTGGTAGAGTTTATACAAAACATTTTGCAGTGTTTGCACGTCCTTTACTGCATATAATTCATTAAAATAGTTTAAAAAAAAGTTAAATAACATTCATCATTAATAGTTGATTTCAAAATGCACCTAAATTGTTTTGCATTTTGTGATTTTTTTCAGTTGAATAATAAAACTATTTTCCATTCATATATTTCATCGAGAATTTCTTTAAAAAAAATTTAAAAATCTCGTCTCGTCTCGTTCTCGTAAACCCAATCTCGTGATGTGTCTCGTCTCGTGGAGTAAGCGTCTCGTCACACCCCTATCAGTTGTGTGTTGTATAATGACTGCTTTGGCTGGTGTCCTGTGACATAAATAGTCATTATGAAGGTAATGGCCTCTACTCACAGAAAATCCATGTCCTCGTTTGCATTTATGATTACTTAAGATCTTTTAAAGTCCCCCTCCATTCAAAAATGTGTTTTTCTTATGTTTATGTCCCCTAAAAGGTCTGACCTTGGATATTCATACTTCTATTTGTGCAGTTTGTCACTAGAGTATTTTCACAATTCTTTCCTAAAGGGGGGAATTTCTGTGCACCTTGGAATATGAGATTCAAACTAGGGTTGTGCATCTCTCTCTTATAGGACGATACGTATCTAGATTCATGGGCATCGATGCTGTCCAGGGAATAGCAAAGCTAGGACATGCTTATTGTATACACTATAACTTCAATTTAATTAGCTAACCGCTCAGAACCAAATCACATCAGCTCCATGTTAAATTAGCACTCCAATAATAATCATATACTGTATCACGCGGGTATACATGTGAGCACAATAATACTGTTGTGAGCGTTTGCATGTGGCTAGCGAACTTTTGTGCTAAGGTAACTGAACATCTTAGTGCATATAAACCTTGATATACACTTAACACACCCAAATACATATCTATGTAGACTAATACCAGTCTACTCGCATGTTTATAAACACACTCATGGATGGATGACTCACAGCTAGTATAATTTACAATATCCGTGATGTATTCCTCTCAGCCACTTTCCCCGCTAAATCCCAAAACAAAACCTAGCAGTCTAGTCAGCATGTTTTTTTTTTTTCTTGTTTTTTTTCTGCAAACCCATTGGCTGATCCCTACCATCACACAAATGTTGAGGCTTTTTTCGCAGTCACACATAAAGACACACCCATCTCTTTCAACAGCATTGTGCACACCGCAGCATCTTTGGTGAAGTGACAGCAAAGTTTTACTCAACCAATTTGTAACGTTAGAACCGGACCAACGGCCGAATCATGTTCCCTTTAGACCGTGGCAGTGGTCAATGTATCTCTGACAATGCAACTGGATACCGATTCATATCAGTGAATCTTTACACCCCTATTTTAAACGTATCCAAGGCAAGCTTGATTAGGTACGTCACTAATTAGGGATGTGCCGATAAGCTTTTTAAAATATTGAATATCTGCTGATTCACCGTTTTTTTTGTTTACAAAATAACTAACTAAAAAATGTCTCAAATTTAACTTTAAGTGAGTCCTTTCTCTCAACACCCAAACATTTCTCTTTAGGATCCAACCCCCAAACCAAAGAATACACAGTTTAAAGTTTACCGCTGGACAATGAAAACTAAACTTAGTGATGACTCTTGCGCTTAATAGTAAATATTTGATAAAACTAAATTTAGTGATGCCTCTTGTAACCAAGTGCTGGCAAGCTACGGGACCTCTTTGAACAGGCACTGGTGAGTGGCCGCGCCCATCTTGGTTTGAAAGTGCGGGCAGTCTGGCGGTGCATTTGTGTGGTGATCACTACAAGCTGATGTACATGATCGGAGTGTGGTAAACAGAGTGAATGCCAAGCCCTCATCAGTTAAAAAATGCTAAAGTCTGCTCAGATACTGAGATTGGGGCATCCATAGCTGTAGTCACTTAAGACTTTGGTTGGGGCCCCTTCTTGGTTACTGGTACTTCGTTTGGAGCTCCTCTGTCCTGAAGGCCCCCTATTTATTTCCATTCAGGAGGGCTTTGATGTCCTTGGTGATCCATGATGGTGGCGATGGAAGTCTGGGATAAGCCCTGTGTAGCCATGGCTTGTTGAAGAACATTACACTGCACTCCTGAAAATCCATCTGACTTCTCACCAGGGCTGTTAATTGACAGCTTGTTTTTTCTCTTTTTTGCCCGTCACTTAAGCCCCGCTCTAAAGCCTCGGTATTTCATCCTGATTTTGTTTGTGATGTCTCTCCTGGTATCTTAGTGATCTGTAGGAAAGTAGGTTTCCCTGGTGTAAATAAAGGAGCTTGTCCCTTTTTTGCAGGTGCTCACGTAGCTGGTTAAAAATGGTGTCCCAAACACCAGGAGTGCAAGAAAGACGTCAAACACTTGCAAGTGCTTTGACTGTTCTATGCTGCTAACTAAACTACAAATAACTTGAAATTAAATTTTGTTGTAAAAACAAAAAGGAAAAAAAAACGATTGGACATGCATTCCTCTGGATGGCCTGCAGCCTGTGATGGCACCAAAAGTAGAACACTCTGCACACATGTAGGCCTGTAGCAAAATCTTTGTTGATTTTAGCCATCGTGATGCATGCTGCTCTTTTTATTAATCATAATAAGCATTTTACATACTTTAATCTGTCTGGAGGGGGACTTTTGAGAATTTATTAAATATGTATATATACTCACATAGTGGTGTATTTGCTTGGTATTAAATGTAGCAGATTGTATTGATCCCATATGTCTTTCTTTTACGCCTATCAGCTCAACAATCAAACCAGTCACCCATGTCGTTAACATCGGACGCCTCATCGCCCAGGTCTTATGTTTCTCCAAGGATTAGCACACCACAGACCAACGCTGGTCCCCTTAAACCTCTCCTCAGCACGCAGTCAGTCATCTCACAGTCAAAAGTAAGACACAAATTTAGTGTGTTCAACAAGTATGGACCGTATCCAGTTAGGTGGGAAAAGTAGCGAGCTGGATGAATTATTCACAAACAGTATCCAGAAACTTTAAATAAAATGACAGATTCATGCTAGTGAGGAAATATACTTGATCTTTCACATTGTTTAGGTGATGCATGTTGTTAAGGAACAAAAGTGTCTCTGATGGATGGCTTGACAAAATATACCTACCAAGCTTACTATCTTCTTGATTCCGAGGATTTGTCTTGATGTGGTGTTTCTAACTTACTGTGTTTAGGTGGGCACGCAAGCAGGGAAGCAGGCATCTCATCCCCAGCCCATCTCCCAACAGTCTCTCTTCAGCGATAAGCAGCACAGTCATGATGCCACAACGGCCTCTCCGCGCACTCTGCAGCGCCAAGGGTAGGTACAACCACACAACTTGCACCACTTCAAAAATAATAAATAGCTTGTGAAGTGAATAGATTGCAGTTTGCTAAGCATTGGTCGTTTACTTTTTCATGAGGGATCATGAGGGAGCAAATTCTAATATCATGGAATATGTTAAAGTGTAAAATGTTAATGAATTCATAATATAAATACCTATTCTGTTGTTCCCTGAGTGCTGAACTAGTCTTTGACCAGTAGATGCTAAATCTGTGCCATCATTGTTTAAAATATTTAAGACCTGGCTTCCTTATCCATATGCCTATACTGTATGTGCACTGTGCTTTCTTTCAAATTATCTACACATGTAGCCAGATTAGATTAATTACTTTATCTGCCAACATGTGGGACAACCTATTTCCACCCACAAAGTTAATTCCTTACTGTAGAATATCTTCATTGTGTAATGTTGTGGCACCATCTGCTGTTCATTGATGGAACAATAAGTGGCTGCTTCATTCAGTAGTCTCTCATCTTAATGTTTTAAAGTCAATTGTTTGTTTTTGTGTAACAATTCCCAAAGGGGACTAAGCTAAAAGATTTTGTTTCACTGTGCATACCATTGGTAGATGCCGTCAGACGTGACTGTTTACACAAATATTTAATCACAAAAGGCAGAGTCCAGTGTTGAATAAACTGACTTCTGTCAGTTTATAAAGTCAGTTGAAGCTATAGTGTACAAGTTTTTTATATTAATAAACATCCGTTACTTTCAAGCCATTGCCAAATGAGTTGATACAAAGGTAATTAAGCCCACCTGCTCCACAAAACACTCTGTATTTCTCACTATGGCTATGTTTATTAAATGGTGTCGTCAATGAATCCGGAATCTGTTGCAGGCCAATGAGTGTGAGAAGGATACGGAATGTACCAATGATACCACTAGTTAAACACTATGTAGTGACAAATAATTTTATTAATAGAATCAATTCATAACAAGAGTTCTCTCGAGACACTTTACAGATTAGGTCTAGAACACACTCCATAATTTACAAGGACCCAACAGTTCTAGTAGTTCCCTCCAGAGCAAGCAACAGTGCGACAGTGGCGAGGAAAAACTTCCTTTTAGGCAAAAACCTCGGACAGACCCAGGCTCTTGGTAGGCGGTGTTTGACGGCCAGTTGGGGTTGAAATGAAGAGTGGCAATAAATGAAAATGCAAAGCCTCTACCGGTTGCAAAAGCGAGACCCACGAGTGCCTTATGCATGGGTCCCATTAGCCCTCCTCTTTCCCTCACTTTGTTTACGTCTCAACCCGGTTTGCGTGGACTTCCGGTCGGCGGAGCCGTGTTGATAGACCTCGGCAGTACTGTAGTGAATTCACTGATTTAATTGCATTTTTAAACGTTTGCTCTGAAATTTGCTACACACTTTTGTACTGCTCCCTCAGATGAGTGAGTAAGGTAGAAATTTGACAGCAGAGAGTGGAGACAGCTTCTACACAGGATGCTAAATATATAACTATTTACCACGTAAAAAACAAATGGTGCTTATGTGAGTGTTGTGAGCTCCTCTCTCTCTGGCTCCCTCATTACTCAATATTTCCCACGGTGGTTGTTAGAGACTCAGGTAGCCTAGATACCGTTCTATGGAAGTTTAAACACCTTAGGTATTATTGCAGTGTTAACAAAATAAGAGTCAGAGGACAGAGGGAGAGCCTGTATGAGGCACTAATAAAGTACACTGACAATAAATTACATTTACATTTCTGAATGTGCATTTGTTAAGCACCATTCAATTAAAATGTGACTAAACTGGCTGGCATTGTCAATGTCCGGCAGTTTGTCCAGTGTCATCCTCTCTACCGCCGTCATCAGTGAGTCCAGCTTCATGCCGACCACAGAGCCCACCCGCCTGATCAGTTTATCCAGTCTGGAGGTGTCCTCCTTGGATATGCTGCCCCCCTGTTTCTCATACTGTGGTGTTGGGCCTATTTATCGCATACCAAGGATCATGGATCAGTTTCAATACATCAAAAATACTTGAAGAGGTCATGTTGCCTTATGCTGAAGAGGAAAAGCCTTTTGAAATGGGTCTTTCAACAAGACAGTTGAAAGACCCAACATACCAGTTAGCGAGCAACGTCTTGGTTCCAGATGAACAAGATTGATGTTATGGAGTGGCCAGCCCAATCCCCGGACCTCCATCCCATAGAACACTTGTGGGGTTTCATCATAAATGCTGTTTCTGAGGCAAAACCCAGTAATGCAGAGGAATTGTGGGATGTAGTTCAATCATCCTGGTCTGGAACACCTGTTCTCAGGTGACTCCATGCAACACAGATGTGAAGCAGTTCTCAGACATAATGGTTATGCAACTAAATATTAGTGCAGTGATTCAAAGTAAAGCAAACCCTTGAGACATTTTTAAGTTTATCCAGTAAATGTTTGAGTTAAAAAAAAAAACAGCTTAATATTCCTTCATCTTCACTTTCTGTAAAGGTAAAACACAAACTTGATCAATGTGGTCATGTTTTGGTGTGTGTGTGTGTGTGTGGTGTGTGTGTGTGTGTGTGTGTGTGTGTGTGTGTGTGTGTGTGTGTGTGTGTGTGTGTGTGTGGTGTGTGTGTGTGTGTGTGTGTGTGTGTGTGTGTGTGTGTGTGTGTGTGTGTGTGTGTGTGTGTGTGTGTGTGTGTGTGTGTGGTGTGTGTGTGTGTGTGTGTGTGTGTGTGTGTGTGTGGTTACTGTCATATATACTGTACATATATACTGTACATATATATGTCATAATTACATATACTGTACATACAGATGTGTTTAGAATGATGGTGTGTTTAAAAAAGTGAAAGGTCAGCATTTACAGTAAGGTCAAGTTGCTTCCCAATCATAATGTCCCGATACTTACATGCTTCCTCAACCTGTGTTGATTGCAGCAGTCAGAGGAGTCCCTCTCCGGGTCCCAACCATGTCTCCTCCAGCAGCAGCAACACCTCCAATTCTGCCTCCGCTCCCCCCACCACCTCAGCAGCCCGACCCTCCTGCTCCTTCACCCCCACCCTCGCTGCCCACTTCAATGAGAATCTTATCAAACATGTGCAAGGTTGGCCTGCTGAACATGCAGAGAAGCAGGTTTGTACCACTGACATTTCACTATTTCTTCTCGGCTGAATCTGGTTGTGTGTGGCAACACCCTTTTAAAACAAAATTTATGTGAAACTAATTATCAAGGCATCAAGACTACGCGAAGAGGCTCACACCATGGGGAGCATCTGTATGTCTGAGAACTGCACTGAGCTCAAAAACCTCCGGTCCTTGGTCAGAGTCTGTGAAATCCAAGCAACATTGCGTGAGCAGAGGTGAGCTACATAAGTCTGAATGCATGCTCGTGTTGGCATGTGTACACACAGTACACACAAATAATTATTGTTCTCTTTGGCTTTCCCACAGGATACTGTTTCTGAGACAGCAAATCAAAGAACTTGAAAAGTTGAAGAATCAGAATTCTTTCATGGTCTGAGAATTCTTTTTTGCGGTTAAAGCGGGGTTTGGGGAAAAAGGGGGAAAGAACCCATTGCAAATTGGAAGCGGAGGGACAGTTGTTATTCCTTTTGAGCCCTCTTACACACACAAAAGCTGCTCGGTTTGGGCTTTGGGACCGCGGGCGGGAAAACCCAAAAGAGGAAAAAAATGAAGATTTTGGGGGGAAGGGTGGGACTCGGTTTTGTAAAAACCCATGGTGGGAAAACTTGATTTCTTGTAGTGTTTTTACTTTTTTGAAAATTGTTTTGTGTTTGAAGCCAGGGAAAAGCCCATGCCTTAAAAGTTTTTGACATCCAAAAAATCACGCCTAGGGGGCTCATTCATTAGCTAGCCTTTCTTTCATGTTAACTTTTCTGCAGAATTAAAGCTTCATTTTGTTAATTAAAAGATCTTTTAAACCATTGAGCATGGCCCTGCCAAACGGGAGGATGGGGATGTTTGAATCATTTATATACACAGAAGCCTAGAAAAGCAAACAAAACGGGTGTAAATGTATTTTTTTTTCCTCAGATATTGGAAAACCGTACTCGGTTAGTTTTATTTTCCCTGTGCCCCTTGGGTAAAACTGAAACTGTACTCGGGTGGTAAACCCCCCTTTTAAACTCTCACAACGTTCAGGGATTACTTGCGTTTTGGGTGGACCTGCATTTTCCTCGGGAAAAAAAAAAAAAAAAGGCCCTGGTGGTGGGGGAAAAATATTTTTTAAAAAAAAATGAAAGAGGTGATGCTGTGTTTTGGCCCATTCCCATTACCCCCCCTCTGGCCTCACCCTCCCCTCCACCCCCTCTTCTGGGCATAAACACTTCACCCCCTTCCTGATTTTTTCTTTGTGTTCCAGGGTTTTTTTCACTTTTCCCCCTTCCCATTGTCTTACCCTGGTAAGGTTTTGGGGCCACTGCTTCATTCCCTTTTTAAAGTCGCTAACTACAGTGGAAAACGTGGGTTTTAAAGAAGGCACGAATTAAAAGGGATATTTATAAGAGTTTTTTGTGATGGCATAATCACAATTCTTTTAATTTGCACCCCTTTTTGGAGTGGTGCGCCACATTTCAGGCGTTTATGGGATCCCCCTTTGGCAGGCAGGGCAAAAAAAGTCACTAGGCAAATGGAAAAGTATGGGTTAAAGTGTTCAAAAAAGCAAGCATGGTTTTTATTGGAGTATTAAATTTGGGGCATGAGTGCCTTTTTTAAATCTCGCCTTTTACCTGCAAATTCCCCCTTTAACCCCGTTTGATTAAAAAAAGATTTTTTTTTTTCTGCACTTCCTACCCCGTTTGGTTTCCCCCTGTTTAGGCAGGGGCCAAACTGCAAAGGCCCTTTTTTTCCCCCCTCTATCATATAACGAAAGCACCACACTTCTAAAAGGGGCATGGTTTTTTTATATTGTTTCCTGAAAAAAAGTAATTGAAACTGAAATAAAACTGCCCCTCCCGGGGCCCTGTTCTTTGGGGTTTTGACGATCCCCTTTTCTTTTAGTTTTTGCTTTTATTTCTAAAAAAAAATGTTGTGGATGGTTTTATGCAGGATTTTAAGTTTTTTTAACAGAAGGGTTTAAAAACCCGATATTAACCAAGTGTTTTCTTTCTTACGTACCTGTTTCCAATAGGGACATGAACAGGCTGTCCCCAATAAAGACAGAAACACGGTGACCCCCGGGGGGGAAAGCCCCCCAAATTTAAAAAACAACTAGCAAAACTCAACTTTGTAAAATTTTACAAAAAAAACACCAAAAAAAAAATTCATCCGATTTCCAACGGAAATCTCAAAGGGTTCTAAGGGGGGGGGCAAAGTGGGAAAACGGATTCTCAGATTCAGCAACATTTTGCCAACCTGCACCAGGGAGATCCCTATATATCACCAAATAGGGAAAAGGGTCACGGGCATAAAGGGTTAGGCGGTTTTCCCAAAAATTTTTAAATTCATTCTCTTCGTTGCAAATACAGCACTTTCTGCTGCCCAAGGCTGAAAGGCTGAAGGTCATAGAATCAAAAATGACATAAAAGGCACATAACCTTAATCAAGACGGAAATTTGGGTGCAAAATTTTTCCCGAAATGACCAAGGAAGCACTCCCCTAATGTGAAGATATGTGCCCTGTGTTTTATGGGCAGAAAGTGCCCCAAAAAGTGATTATTTTTTAAGGGGTGGAAAATGTCAAATATGACATTGTAGGAATTGGATGACTGGTTGTGAATACTTTGGAAAGTTAACAACATTATGCCAGTTGGAGCGAGGCGAGGGGAATCACGCACCCCGATCCTTCAATAGAAGGCCAGAGCGCCAATATCCAAAGCTTAAAGCAGGAAACCTACCCATTTTTTTGGCTGCACAGAACTTTTGAAAAGGTGGATGGGCAAAGGCCTCTGCCAGGGGACAGCGTATGACTTGAGTGCCGACTTTAACTGAAGTTAAAAAAAAAGAGTAACGTGGTAGACTGAATGCACTTTGTAAGTCAGAGAAGGGTAACAAGCCAACTCACCAAAAATGTTCTTTTAGATGATGAACTCCCTTTGTTCCCACTGAGGAGCTGTTACCCAGCTAACAATTTTTGGTTCCCAGAACGTTTGGGAACGTTCGTTTTGTGGTTGTGGGAACGTTCCTGAAGGTTTGTTTTGGTTGTAGTTTGGTTGTCTGCTGGTTAATTGGAAGGTTTCTTAACGTTCCGGGAACGTTCGTGTTTTGGTTATCGCGAACGTTCTCGGAACGTTCTCCTAACGTTCTCTAAAAGTTGCAACCTTTAGCGAACGTAGGGGAACGTTCCCTTAACGTTGCAACTTTAGCGAACGTTAGGGGAACGTTCCCTTAGCGTTGCAAACCCTCAGCGAACGTTACGGACGGTCTCTTAACGTTAGGGGAACGTTCGCTGTAACCAAAAAACGAACGTTCCCAGAACGTTAAGAAAACCTTCCAATAAACCAGCAGACAACCAAACTACAACCAAAACAAACCTTCAGGGAAACGTTCCAGACACGTTAAGAAAAGCTTATTCCCTAACCTTTTAAACAACACCATACTCTATGTGTGTATGTATGTACTGTAAATACACACGTACATACATACAAAAGTTATATTAGTAGGAAGGAATGAAACAGGCAAACTTGATGGCATTTCAAAACTTAAATATTCAAACAACTGAAAAAGAAACAACAAAGATAAGGATGTAGTGTAAATGTAGTGCAAGATGCATAAAGATGGGTTTGTAAAGTGTGTGCAAAATAAGTCACTAAAACATATTAATAAAAAAGTTAAAAAGGGGCTCCATGGCTCAGTCCTTCTCAGCTGGCCTATAAAGAAATAAACAAAAGTTAGACATGTAATACTAAGAATGAACACATTAACACATTTTTTTTGATGAACTTTCTTATGAACAATAATGCAGAAGAACTTAAATTTACCGTGTGTGTGGGGCAAACTTCAGACTTGCCCAATCAATCCTCCGCTCTGCAGCAGTCAGCGCAGGGAAGTTTTTCTGGCAGGCCGCTAGAGTAGAAGTCAAAATGAAGCAAAGTTATAGGTCAAATTAAAACCTCTTGTCAGCAAGCTAAGCAATACTAATGTGAAGAATAAAATAAAAAACTGCCTGTTATAACCCTGCTACAGCCAGGTCCTGGAAGGCTTTCTTTGTCTTTCTTCCCGCGAGGCTGTACTGTCTACAGCAGCATGCGTGCGGACGGCATCACCTCCAGTACAAACCACGAAGGTTGACCGGAAAAATGCTGTAAAACATATAGTAACGATTATGCATACATGTGTAGAGCTTGTACAATCTCATTTTGTAAGAGAAGTCAGTTCAGTTAAGATATTAGATTTTATGCAATTATATAGGTTTGTCTTAGGGCAGAACTATGGCCACTAATTTCCATATTGTTCTCCTCTCATACACACATACATACATCCATACATACATACATACAAACACGTGAGCAACCTGAGTCTTACCATTCATTTGATCTCCATGTCTGAGCCACCTCCCTCTGTGTGAGTTCTTCTGTTTAAAACAACAAAAATGTTGTGTTACTCTAGTGATCCTTGCCATTAAATTGTACTTCTTTGCAAATAAAAAAATCAAAGCAACTGTACCTTCAACTGTGTCCCAAGATGAAGTGGCAGTCCGTGGGTAGGGTCACTAAAGACTCATCTGCTCTGGGCAACCAGCTGGTTTCCTGCATGGCGTTGATACATATAAAAATAAATTATATGATTTTTTTATAAGATGAAGTTGATAGTGTGCCTGCACATGCATTACAAAATAGAACCTATTCTTTATATCAGACAAAATATATTAAAACAACTTACATGATGGTGGTGGAGGAAGTGTATCTGCTGAGCTGAAAAAAGACAGGAAGAGACAACATTAGAACAATCCCATGATATGCACCATGTGACTGTCATGGTCCATGTTAAGAATATGACTTTTTTTTATATAATGCATACATAAATTTTAACTTCCAGACAGGGCTTCCAGACGCACGCTCCGTCTGGACAGTTTTATCTGGTCGTGCAACAGATTCATCTGTATACAGAGACCATATAGCGTGTACCCATTGCAAAATCTGTGATTTGAAATATGTGAAAAAATGTAGTCTATAATAAAGGTCTTACCATCGCTTGAAGAATCTGTCAATGAACCTCCTTGGGCGTCGGCGCTGCCTTTTTTGGACACTTGCTTCATCTTCTGTCTGGATGTGGTGTCCTCAGCCGCCGACACCGGTCCACAGCTTTGGCGGTAGGAATCTATGTTAAGAGAACATTTGTGATCCAGTATGTGCAAAAAAAAGAAGAAAGAAAAGCAGTTCCATACAGAGAAAATTATTTATTTACATATAGTATAGCAGCAATGGTTACTGTACACAGCCATATTTTTTACTGGATATTTGGCCCAGCTGCTGTTGGGCAAATGGCACGCTGTGATTTGGAGCAGAGCGAGGTGACATGGAGCTCCTGTAGAGCATGAGCAGATAATCCATCTTCTCCTCAAATGTCTCATCCGGATTCATCTGAAAATAACAGATCATACATTTGTACTGACTTGCAAAATATTTAAATGTATCACAGTCAGTGTAAACATTGAACGTGACAAGATTTCGCATTGTACCCCAGATACTTTGTAATGGGGAGACACAGATCCACAGAAATGCATAGGTGTAAAGCATACTGCAGCTGTGTAGCAACCACATTACGTCCCTTGCTGTATCCTCACTCAGCTTGACGATAATGGCTAAAGTGCGTTGCAAGATGGCTGCCTATCTACCTGGACTAAGGATTTGATTATTTTTGGCTTATTATTTACTGTACTACACTAATTAAAAAAAGACCGAAAACGGATATCTTATTGTAACATAACAAAAGCATTTTAACATGATTACACAAACTTACAATGCAACAAAGCAGAAACGTCGTGCACAGCAGCAAACAAAGGGAAAGATTTAAGCAATCCATTTAAAGCCCACTCTGGCCTCGCCCTTTTGAATGGGAGTGCTACTACGGGCCCTTCTATGATAGCATCAAATCAACATTTTTAAAACACTAAGAAGGCTCGACACAACTGAAACTTTACTCCAAGTCTCACCTGGGGGCTCAACACATAAATCAGCATTGAGAACATGGTTTGTGCACAAATAGTTTACTAAACAGAAAAGACTTGGAGCAGCTCACTGCATGACTAGCATGCACAATGGCGGACGACGTTGAAAACTAACTAAAGTTAGTTGTTTACTTCAGCCAAACTTTATTTTTGGTCAACCTAACAAGAAACCGGAATATAACAAACCCATCGAGGGAAAGAGTTTAATGTTAAACCACAAACCCTCCCATTACAACAACAACAACATCATAAACTGCAAAGTATTTCGCTTACCTCTCCGGAGCTGAGCCGCGTGGTCCGTCCTGTGCTTTCTCTTCTTCTAACGGGGGAATCGGTCTGCTCAGAGCAGCGGCCCCCTACTGGTGTGGGGTTGGTAACGGTTGGTTTTCAAATGAATAAAGAAGTGAATTATCTTAGTTGTGAAAATCGTCCCATTGATAGATTCCTCTTTTAGTTGTTTCACGAAGACAGTTAAAAAACCGAAAATCAAGCACAAAAGTACTATTTTAAGCTAAATTGATATCAGCCTTAAATAATAATGTTATGCTTTCTTAAATTATAAGTCAAATCATTTTTGAGTGAATAATCAAGTGCAAAACCATGACTACTTCTAACTCCGAACAACCAAAAACAACCAAACGGGAACGTTGTGTGAAGGTACGGCGCAAACGCAGGGGAACGTTACCGTTGGTTGGTTCTCTTAACGTTTAGAGAACGTTATAACAGGGAGGGAACGTTCCTAACACGTTAGCTTTGGTTTGGTTCGAACGAACCTTTAGAGAACCAAAACTAACGTTCCTAACGTTCCCTAAACGTTCTGTGGTTAGTGGGGTATCAGCCTCCCATAACAGGAGTGCTGTATTATTGATAATGGGGGAAAAGTGTGCCAGTTACAAGCAATATGGCAGTATGTTTCAGCTAATCTCCAAGTTTTAATAAAAAGAGAGATAATGGGGCCAAAGCGTAGCTGGCAGTTATTAGAAACATTGGCCAGAACAAGTCATGGGGTTGACCATGGCTCTGTCAGAGCTCTTTCTAAGGTACAAAACAGACACATCTGGATTTACCAGGTAAGAAGGGGTCTTAAGACAAAGGATTTAGAAATAATGTTAAAGTTGGGAAACTGAAAGGCCACCATCCTCTCTCCTCCTCTGTATAGTAGACATCTTAAGTCAAGGGCACTTGACTTTCCGATCATAAATGCGGGGTTTGTAATTTACGCCTAGCCAGAGGGGGGAAGGAAGCTAGACTAAAAAATTTAAACCCCCGGGGAAAAACATTATTTTAACCACTAAAAAGGGAGTTGAATTGACCGGGGACCCACCCATTTTCCCATCCTAAAAAAAAAACTGTTCAGAGAACAGAATAGTTTGTTTAAAAATGTATGCAGGACTAAAGGGGGCAACCTTGGGGGGGTTTTCTAGAGCCTGGGGGAGGAGTGGTTGGTTAAGACCCCGGGGGGGGGGGATTAGAATCAAAGCCCCTTTTTAATAGAGAGTTAAACATGTCAAAAAGGAAAAGGCCCCCAAATGTTTCCCCGAAATTTTAAAAAAAAAATGCAAAAAAATTGCTTTAAAAAAATCCTTTTTGATACTCGTATGCCAAACTAATTCTTCAATAGTAAACAATTTGCCAAGCGGGGGATTTCCCCTTGTGTAATTGAGGGAATCACGGTGATTTAACCAGCCCTAAAATTTGGGATTTTCCAAATGTGGGACAGTGTGGTCACATGGGATGTGAGTTTTCCATTGGGAAATGATAAAAGCTTTCCATTTATCATTAGTCTTTACCTCTTCTAGCGCACCCCGGGCGTGGGATCCCCCTTTTTTAATGATTTTTATTGGGGGTCTTTGAATTTTTTTAAAAAAACCAAAACCGGGTTTTTACAATTTTGCCTCCCGTTAAATTTTCCTGGGGAGAATCAGGTTGGTCCAAACACATAGGTAAATATAAATATTAAAAGGGTTTCCTCCCCTTTAAAGGGGGTGGCGTTGTCAAGTCTAAGGGTTCTATGTGTCTAACACAAAATAAACCCCGATTAAAAGAATATAAAAAAAAAAATAGTCTGTCTTTTTCTGGAATTTAAATTCGATTCGTTCGAAAGTTTTTTATTTTTCCTTTTCCTTTATGTCCTAAACATCCCGGGCAGAAAATTTGTTTAAACGGTAAGTCTAACTGGTGAATCGCTTAGGTTTTTTTCTTTTAGGGTTGTTTTTTGGGGTTAGAAAAAGAAAAGAGGTGTGCTCCCATAAACTTTTTTTTTGCATCCCGCAATATCCGGGATCTTCTATAGAGCCAATATTAATTTCTGTAAATATCCAGAATTCTGCAATAAACTGAGTGATATAGCATTCATTTTTCAGTAAAGCGGTATTGACGCATCATCTAACTGCGCGTTGAAATAGCTGGCTAAGGGTTGCGGCGCAAAGCACCCCTTCATGGTCAGACAATGTCATTGGAAATAACATCGCTTTATCAATTGGATGAAATAATTGAGGGGATGCAAAAAGAAAATCTATTCTGGAAAAGGATTTATGTCTACCTGAGAAAAAGGAATAATCCTTCCAGGTGGGATTAACTACACACCAAATATCTATAAACCCCAAGCTGTTGGCCCATGATTTCAAAGGATTTGTTGCCTGATCCTGGTCCCTAGTGGCCCCTGTGTTCGACTGATCAATATTTGGGTCTCTCACAGCATTGAAATCTGTACCAACAATAAAAGAGTCCATTAACTCCAGCGTTTGATTATAGAGCGTATCATAGAAATTGCCATCAAAAACATTAGGCGTTTAAGCTGAAACAAGTGCAATTTTCCTTGCACCAAACTCTGTTGTTGAGATCACAATCCTGCCTGGATCATCTGACCAAGAAGACAACACTTTAAATGGGAGGTTCCGTTTGACAACAATGCCCACGCCTTTTGTTTTTAACGTTGCTGATGAGGATGGAATTGCATGATACAATCTATTGGCTAAACGGCCGGTATCCTCCTTTAACAAATGAATCAATGCAATGTCAACATTTCTCTTTTTTAGTAGTTTTTTAGTGCTGGTACGTTAATGAGGAGCAATTCCAATCCAAAAATGAAAGTCACCCATTATTGATTAAGCTGCGTTCTAAATAAGTGTATATTTGGAAATTGCTTTGCCCTTGCTTGCCATTCATCTTTGAGTAACGTCATCAAGCATTCAGGGTTAGAATACCGGAGTAGGAACCATATAAAACAACTATTTGGCAAAGTCGGGCAGGGAGCTTTGCCTCAAGCTGCCATCTCCGCCCAGCCGATCATGTGACTCACACACTCACTGTTCCAGACTCAGAGGATCTTTTAGAGATCACATGGTTGGTTATTATGTGAGTATCTAAAGGTGGTCTGTGTTTTAACGTTTAGCATGTTTTCTCAAGGCCTATTAGATGGGGGAAGTTGGCATTAACTGTAGGGACTGAGTAAATAGCATTTCCAGTCTATTCAGACAATAGGGTCAACCAGAGAAAAGCTGCATACAAGACAAAATATGGTTCACACATGGTCCATTTGACTGCATCTAAAGTATTTAGCGGCATCTCACAGTTAAAAGCTAATTAATGTTTGTAGACCATAAAACATTGTTTAAAAGAAAATGGATTATTATAGTGAATATAATACTTTTCCTTATTACAGAGGTATATACTTTTTGAACAAGTGTAAAAACAAGTTAGGATACATTGACTTTTTATGTAAATAGACTATTGTAGTTTTTTGTCACATGCTTCTTTGTGTGTATAAAAAGTGAAAGAAATTTTTATATTGTTACAGGTACCTGTGTGATTTTTCTTACATTTTGGGTTCAGGGGAGCTTTTAGTTAAATTGACAAAATGATGAGTCAAACTCATAGCTTAGTATGTGATTCCCCCTTCTTTTCTCTCCCCTTTCATGTTTTCATCTGTCCTGTCAAAAATAAAGGCCAAGAATGCCCAAAAACATCATCTTTAAAAAAAAAAAAAAATGCATACTATAGTTGGCCCAAATGTACGGAAGAGGATTAGGGCCACATTTGAAAAATATATTTGAGTTCTGACTTTAATCTCAATATTCTGACTTTAAACTCAGAATTTAATACATTTATTCACATTTGGCACTCATCCTCTTCCGTACAAATGGGCCTGGATTCTAAGGGTGACTGTTTTTTCTGCATCTTTACATTTGTCAGTACAAGTGTGTACCATTTCACCTTATTTAACTTTGACTTCTTAGTTTTTGCTTTGTATTTTGCATCGTACACAAATGTTTCTGTCCTCTTTCCCTCCATGTCCTTTTTACATAATTAAGCAAAAAGTTTTTTTTTCTTGACTTTCTTTCTTGATTAATATGAACATTTTTCAAAAGAAAGATTATTCCCCATGGTCGAGAATGAACTCTCCAACTCAAATGCTAACATTTTTCCTATCTGTAATCTAATCCAGACAACAGGGCCAGCCAGCAAAATCCACTGCAACACTTTCAGTGTTTAAAATTGCTTTGATTTGAATGTGCAAAACTTTTAAGGCATTTGGTCATGCTGACTTGCTACATCTGTATCTGAAAATACGTTTTATTTCACAGTATTTTAGAACTATTATTCTCAGTTCTTATTCCACCATATTGCCAAGGTAGCATCCCAGGGACTTAGCCTGATAAGGAAGGGTATGCCACTCCTCATGATCAAACGCAGATTATCCACAAAGTCATCTCTGTATGTGGATAAGAGGACAGAGTGCTACTGAATTAATTCTCAACACAATACAAGTTAAAAAAAAAATAACTGCGTCGGAGCACTCTAGATAAAGTCTGCATGAGTGCTTCTGATTGCCCAGCCTGTAACCCAATCTGTAACATCAAAGCTGCTGTGAATGGTTTCCCATGCACATCTACAGTATGGATCCACATAACGGCTGGACCTCTCGCTCTGATGCTTGGCTCCATTATCTTGAGGAGAATAAAATAGATCATGGAAGGATGGAGACAGTCTGCCTGTCTCTGATTCTTCAGAGACCTTGATATGGCTCACATCAAAGAGAAAAGAGGAAGCCGGGAGGTGTTGGAGGAAGTCTGTCTGCCCTGGTGTGTCCTCATGTATCGTGGTGAGAGCCAGTCTGAGGTTTAGATCCTCAAAGTGGAAATATTTGTGCAAAACAAGGACATTTTGGTCTCTTAAGGCTCTTTGGGGTGTGTTTAGAGCTGGAATGGTTTGGAATGTCTACTCTCTCAGGTGGACTTCCAGTCCCACCATCTCTGCAGTGACCTAGCTGTTGTTGCCCAAGCAGCGGGGGGGCTTTTGTTAAGCAAAGCCCCTACAGTCTGTGCCGGTTCACGCCTACAAGTGTCCCCTAATGTGTGAAAGCAGAAACAACCTGTGGGGTGCAATTGCTAAAAGGCCAATTACATGACCCCCCCCGCGCTGAAAGCTTGTTGACGCTCATCCTCTCAGCATAAAAAAGACACACAGATTTGTTTTTCTTACTGGTGGGCTTTTAAACATCAAGATTTCTTGGATTCTTCTTTTGGAAAAAACTGAAAGTGTGAAGCTTGTTTTGGAGAAGTGGGAATTTACCCGTCAGGGAATAAATAGCTACATTAACGGAGGTTCTAGTCTTCTTGACTGATAAGGACTAAAGTCAAAATATCATGGCCCCTGCCGTACAGTTTGACCATTCTTTTTTAATATTCCTCGCGCAAGTCCCTCAACTTTTTCTAAAAGCAGTACTATAATGCAAGGGTTCAACATTGGGGCGTTTGAGATCTCCACTTTTGAGCAAAATAGAACTTTTGAGCATATCAAGCACTTACTTTCCTGCATTCTGGGATTTTTTTTCTGCAACAATTTGTGCCTTTTCTGCATCAAGTTATGGCACAAACGGTTTATATATATAGGTATAGGAAATTGTAATAGATTTTTGGTGTGGGTTGCACTGGCCAGTTTGGAGAGAGTAACCCCTCTGTAAATTACGTTTATGCTATTTTAGCTGGAATGCCTGTATTTTGTGAAATAAAAAGGTCATATAAGTTTTGACCACATGATGGTGATGTTTAACTATCCACCACAAGTAAAGGCATGCTTGAAGAGATGGAGGGATTTCTGGCAGTAAAGGGGCATTTCTGATCCTGTTTAATGGAACTAAATAAAAATCCAAGCAGCTTACGTCAACGTATTAATTATCGAAACACTGATAATATGAGCCATAATCATAAAAAAAACAGCATTGTATGGGTTCTCAGACAAACGCTTTCAGAGAGACAATTACACAGAGTATCACAGAAACTGGTTAACAATAGGAGGCCTTCCAGCATAAACTAGTATTTCTGTCAACCTCCACCCTTTGCATGCAGCTCTCAGTAGGGATAAATACTGTAACGCCAGTCGTGGACTGGCGCCTCTGTGGAATTGCAGATAATTACGGTAATTGCAGTGAGTAGTTTTCTGTGTTCCCTAAAGCGGTATCCTCATCCTGTTGTCTGTTGGGCAGTGACCCCCCCCACACACACACACACACACACACAAACTCTCAGGATATAATATTGTTATCATACCTAAGCCTCTCTGCAGGGTGAAATTGTTCTTTTTTATTTTCCTCATTTTTGGATGAGGCTAGTGTCGTTTTGAAAGGTACATATATATATATATATATATATATATATATATATATATATATATATATATATATATATATATATCTAGGTCACTAATTAGTTTTTTATGTTCTAGAAAGATTTACATTTGGAGCTGCAAAAAAAGCAGTTGTCGCTGATAAAGACAATAGTGTCTGTGCGCTGTGTGTGTGTGTGTGTGTGTTGTGTGTGTGTGTGTGTGTGTGTCTCGTCTCGGTGGCGCCATGTGCCTTTTTGGATTGCTAATTTCTCTAAAGGGTTGTCCGCTCCTCCCTGGAGCAGCAGTCTGGTCGCCTGAAGGGAAGCGGCTCAGCGCGGCGTCAACCTGGCTGCCAGCAGGATGACACTGCAGGTAGCTGCTACTGGCCAGTCTGGCATCACTTACACAACACTTACCTCAAATATGAAATGTAAGTAATGGACCCTGGGATGTCTACATAGGCCTACATAGAGATTTTACAATGCCATTAAACCCCTAAATGAAATAGTGTTATTCTTCCTATCTGGCCTAGGCCAGAACTAACCTTTAGAGAACCAAAAACTAACGTTCCCTAACGTTCTCTAAACGTTCTGTGTTAGTGGGGCTATATGGTTTAACATGCATTTATATTTAAAGCTATTTATTTAATGCAAAAACGTGCATATAGGCCTACAGGATAAGTGAAATAAGTATTGTTGTGTTACGCATACGGATGTAAATGACACATTTGGGCACATGTTAATATTTCTACGTATTAAATATTTCAATAGCCTATTAAAATAGTGAACTAATAACTGCGACAGTAGCCTATCAGTGGCAGGGACAGAGTGGGTTTTGTGCCCTAGCTGACGGTTTGTTAATCTGATGGAGTGACTGTTGCCCCAACCAATGGCCTCCAATAATGACATGTGGAATATGGTATTATGAAAATGAAAAACGATGAATGACGGGTTTGGCCTGAGTCATCAAGCCAGGGAGCAGAGAGTGACACAGAATAAAACCGGAATATGGATATAATGGCATAGAAAATAAAGCGTCAAGGGAAAAATGAGCAATAATGAATTTGAATGTACAGAACAATTAAATAAGGTTAATAATATAAGGGAAACATACAGCAGGGACTTAAAATAGTTCAATATCTTGATTAAAGAGTGCTTTAAGAAATGGTTTGTGGTGATGAGGTGTGATGTTCAAGTAGGTCTGGAATAATAGCAATTCTATCACCAGCCAAATAATAGTTTCCTGTCATTTATCAGTCTTTACCCAAACAGAACTATACTAGCTGAACACATACAGAATTTTGCAGTATTGCACCTGTCAAAATGGTAACAAAAAAAATTTGTATTTTCGTTTGTTTTTTACGTTTATTTTTCTAATGAAACGCTTACAGTAATTATTTATTTATTTTACCAGAAAGTTCCATTAAGATTAAACATCTCTTTCACAAGATACCATATTATCATATACATTTTTAAAATTTAATTTCAATTGCTGTTATTTTTCCTTTTATAATGTTTTTAAATGTGTTTTTATGCATTTCTTTGTTTTATGTAAAGTACTTTCATTGTCTCTGATGCCTGTGCTTTATTTTGAAAAGATGTACCGGATACAATGTTATTACGTATTCTGACTGACTACTCTCTCGGTGGTCTGACCAATGAGCTTGGAGGGGGCGGAGCTCTGACAGACCACAACTATTTCTCCAGCTAAAATTCTTGTGTGTCCGGAGTCTGCCTACAGTCTTTGATACCGCGGAGTTAACTATCTTTTTTTGTAACATTTCTGAGACATTACTCCGTCCAACAATACAAAAGTGATGCTTCAACGTCATTGGCCGCATTCAGAGGCAGAGGAGGACCAGCGGTGACAACTTTATATCCAAATTCACTCTCTTCCCAGGAGTATATTTCTCTCTTTTTTTCTTTTTCGTTCGGCTTAAAGAAGAAGACGCTGTGTTTTGTCCTCCAGTTATGTCGGGCCGCTTTTAACAACACTACGTTTTCTGTCTCCATGCGGGAGAGGAATATTTCGGAGTGATTTGTGCTACTTTTGTTTCAAGAAGGAGTTGTGAGTTGTCGTGTTTTAGTACAGGAATGACTACTTTTTAGCCCTTCCTCCATGTAAATCTCGCTGTCGTCCAGCTCTTCGCCCAGCGGACTCTGCGCCTGCTACTGGATACACGAGCACTTCTGCGCAGTCATTTGGTGTAAATGGATCGCCAGTCCAGTTTCCTTTCCATTTGGCTACAACTGGAACTTTGCGCCATGGCTGTTCTTCTTACCAAAGGTAACAGTTATAGATTTTTTAGGTTTGCGAAAAGGGCATGCCTGTTAGCTTCTCAAATCAGGCTAAACCAAGACTGAATTTACACCCCAGACTTGAGGTTTTAAGTTGAACAGTGTTGCTCAAAATATCAAGCTAGACAACAACTGACCATTTTAGCAAAGAAACACGGGCATAAACTACTGAGGAGAGTCGAGATAACTCTACTTGTGTCCATAGGGAGAAAAAAAATGGATTTACACATTTAGTGGTTTACTGTTTGTCTATGCCCATGCACTAGGCTACTATTCTTATATCAAAACCAACAAAAATAACAGTGTAACCAGCTAAAAAATGAACAATTATTTAGACTTCTTTGAAGAAGAGTTTTCCCTATAGTAGTCTTGCGTTTTTTGTCCAGGTAAAACTCCCAATAAAAATTTTTTTCGACAAAAAATAATGCATAAATCCTGTCTCATTTTGGCTGGTACGTTACACTTGGATAACCCCCGTTTGACTCGGTTCTTAAGCTGCCATTCATAGAAGACTGAGCAGGGCTAAACGGGTATATGCTCGGTCTGTTTCTCTGCCCCCCCTCAGCCCACAAGGGGCCTCTCCTTTCTAATGAAATATTCTCCAAATGACCTGCCCGGGTCCTGCTGCTCCAATCATTCACAGGGAAAACACTGATCTGATGAATGTTCAAAGAGGCACCACCACTGAGAGGAACAGTTTCTTTCTAAAACGTACATGCTTTTGTATTTTTAGCTCCGTTTTTGAATGTAG
The DNA here is from genome assembly GCF_008692095.1 of Etheostoma spectabile. NCBI lineage: Eukaryota > Metazoa > Chordata > Actinopteri > Perciformes > Percidae > Etheostoma > Etheostoma spectabile. The sequence continues at coordinate 22,299,041 of NC_045754.1, forward strand.
CAGATGGAAACACAAGGCAAGACTTTTGGCTTACTTTTTTATTGCTGTGTTTATTAGCTATTTTCAATATTTCCCCCCCCACTTGTTATAGTGCAGTCAGTCGCCAGCCTAAAGAAGAGTATAGATATCCTACAATATGTGTGAAAAGTACATAACATTCAGATGTCCTGTGAAGGAATTCTCATGGCACTCACAGACAGTAAGAGGTAATAAAAAAAGTTCTAAGTCATGTTTTTGTTAGGGCAGATCCTTGGCCTAGATTGTTGTTTTGAAAGTTTTTAAAAAAAGAGGCCACGAATGAAGTAATGAGTGGGCCCGTGTAAAAGCAGGCATCCGTAATAACAAGGTTGCTGGAAGCTCTTTAGATGGGACCTCAGTAAACCCTGCACCCCCAGGCAGTCATGACCACAAGTAAAGATTTGCGTGCAAACGGCGGAGAGGAGACTCTGCGTCGCGCGCCGGCCCCCTCTTTACGAGTTTCCATTTGGGTTGAAAGAAACTGACTTTCAAACAAACCACTAATTATAAGCTACACGGTTCCTGTTTTATAATACAGACAAAAAAATGGCCATTCTGTATGATAAGCTGTTAAATGAAAGGCGTTTTTGCTGAATGGATCCACAAGTTAAAGTTACCTGGCTGTTTATTGTCGTACATATAGTAGAATACTAAAGTATAGTAGATCACAGACTGCATTTCATAGGATTAAGTCCCAAAACACTGGAAAAGCAGTTTATTTGTTATGGGGTATACCTTCAAACAAAATGACCTAACTGTACTAAAAGTATGGATGAAACAGCCTGAATAAAAAGATGAATTATATTAATATTTTTTATATTGGTGACCAATTAAACCCCTAAAAAGCACCAATAGGGTCCTGATAAACACTCCAAACTGCTATGCTCAAGTTCAGGTCATGTTATAGTCAAATTATCAGCCAAACTATTGGACTTGCCAGGAGTAAAGTTTTATATTAACACTATAAATACACCCAGTATTTTTTCCTAACCATGCCTTTTTTTTTTTGCATTTCCAGGAGAAATAAGGTGTTACTGTGACGCGCCACACTGCGTGGCCACAGGATACATGTGCAAGTCAGAACTGAACGCCTGCTTCACCAAGGCGCTGGATCCGCTCATTTTAAACTCTCCCGTCACCCATGGGTGTTTAGACCCCATCGTCAATGCGGCGGACGTCTGCAGCAGCAGCTCCAGGCGTGCGGATGTGCTGAGCAGTGCCTTAACACTGGAGTGTTGCCACGACGACATGTGCAACTACAAAGGCCTCCACGATTTGGCGCACACCAGAGACGCAACAGGTAAAGAAGACACCGGCTGTCAGGATGTCCCCCCCCCCCCACTGAAACATGAAATTATCTTCCACTGGTTTTAAAATGAGTGGACTCTGTGGGGGGATTTTACAATTCCTCCTCAGCAAATATTTAATATTTTCCTCTTTGCTGTTCAAGAAGCAAAATGTTGAACTGTAGAGTTCTTCACACACTTTGCTGTTTATGGACATGCAGGCCACCCTTACCCCTCCCTGCTTTTTTTTCTTCTTCCCAGCATTAAAAACCCTTCAATTTGCCTTTTAATGGGCTCCAGCTCTGTGCCTGGGAAGCCAGGGAGCAGCCAGTTTACCTTAAGCACTTGGAAAGAGATCAGATATATTCTTTTTTTTTTTTATTATGTGTGCACCATGTAATTTTCCCACTGAGTAGGAATGTGCCTTGTTGAATGAATATTCCCTGACAAGTCTGCATGTTGGGCAGAAGTACTAGCTCCCATGGTTATGAAAAGGTGCATAGAGGAAAAAGAGAGGAAGGGGAGCTGTCCTGAGGGGACAACGCTGTTGTGACTCTGACCAGAGCACACTTTATGGTTTATTAGCTTAAATTAATTTCTGGCTCTCAGTCTGGGCAGGGTGACTCATTTTCTGCCCTTTCTCACTTCCTCGCTCTCGCCTGCGTGTCTTATTTTCTCTTGCTTTGGTTACTGGCATTACTGTGTAGCAAAGCTTCTAAATAGGCTACAAATGGCATACATGTATTTTAATAACCCTTTGCTTCAGAAGAAGGTACTATTGTTCCTAAATCTGTGTATAATAATGTGGAGCAATGGAAACACGCGAGCATGGAGTTAAACAGATGCTTATCTCTGTGTGTGCAGATCATAGCCGGTACCAGCCAGACAGCAACAACAGGAACCTGGTGACCCGGGTCCAGGAGCTTGCCTCGGCCAAGGAGGTGTGGTTCCGGGCAGCGGTGATTGCCGTCCCCATTGCTGGTGGCCTCATCCTGGTGCTGCTCATCATGCTGGCGCTGCGAATGCTGCGTAGCGAGAACAAGCGGCTGCAGGACCAGCGGCAACAGATGCTGTCGCGGCTACACTACAGCTTCCATGGCCACCACACCAAGAAGGGCCATGTGGCAAAGCTGGACCTGGAGTGCATGGTGCCCGTCACGGGCCACGAGAACTGCTGTTCTGACCTGCGACAAGATGCGGCAGGCCGACCTGGGCAACGATAAGATCCTGTCTCTGGTGCACTGGGGGATGTACAGCGGCCACGGCAAGCTTGAGTTTGTATGATTTCTGCTGGGAACTATGTGACTGTCCCCGCCCCACAAACAGCCAGGACGGCCTCTTACTCGTTGGCTTGTTGGCTTCTGCTTTTTTATTTAAAAGACATTCCAATGTTTTTCGTCCATTGGGCTGTTGGGTTTGTGTTTTTAGTTCATTTTCAACCAGAGGCAAAAAAATACGAGACTGGTCTCATGCCGTGTGGTTTTTGCTAGAGCACTTTACTTGAAAATGAAAGGCGAAGCAAAGAGGAGCTGTATTTAAACTTGAGAGGGCAGGACTGAGGTGGAGTGAGAGCTCTGTGACTGCTCCTAAAGGATCCTGGACTTTCACACTGAGTGCTGAAGGATTCCAAATCTGTCTTATTTGCACATTTGTAAAAAAACAAAAATGTTGTCATTGCTTATAACAAGAATTTTACACTGACACCTTATTTGAGGAGTAAAAAAATTAATTGATCGACTGTAGGTGTACACTCCTGTGTACGTTTCATGATTCAAGCTTATTGTAAATAAAGTGTGTGTGTGTGTGTGTGTGTGTGTGTGTGGTGTTTCGGTCAAAAGGGTCGTAGAATTAATACCAGCTGATCTGAGTGGGTGTCTGATCTTTAATGCAATATCTACATTACCCATTATCACCAACCATTCAATCATCCAAAGGCACATTATGTTTACTAATCTGATATCATTTTAAAAAACTAACTAGAAAAACACTGGCAAACCTATTTGCATTTGTGTCAGCACATAATGTAATCTGAAAACTGCTGCCCTGGTTAAAAAAAACAATGCAACTGATCTCAGCTGGTATTCTGTCTACAATGGCGTGCAATGGAAATTTCTAAGTGACCCCAAACTTTTGACCGGTTGTATGTATGTATATGTGTGTGTGTGTGTGTGTGTGTATGTGTGTGTATATATATATATATATATATATATATATATATATATATATATATATATATACACGTGTGTGTGTGTGTGTGTCTTGTTCTGGGTAAATGTCCAACATTTCTCTCTGTGATCAGACTATAAGCTTGATTGTGAGTGTGAAAGAAAAACTTCCATTAAAATGACTTTTTTTATTTAAATGGTGATTAATTCTTGTGTTTTCACTTTAAACCTAAAAACAATAAACATTGACGAGGGAGAAAAGTACAATCCATGTACTTTATAGTTTTCATGTGTGGTCATAGCTATTTGGCACAGTGTTAGAAATGGTTAAAATAGTGGATACAGAGTTGTGTGTGACTGGAGCATCCGTGTATGTGTGTGTGTGTGTCAGACAGTGAGGCCTTGTTTTACAGTAGAATTGCTGCTTTTGTCAGTTGTTCTTGAACCTTCTACAGAGGTCATGTTTTCAGCTTCAAATAGCTTTTCTTCCTCTCTCTTTCCCTCACTGGCGGAATTTATCCTAGAAAGTAGTGGTGTTATTTATTTTATACTCTAATACCTATAAAGCCCCTCCTTAATTCTGACTTAGGGTGTCAGTGAGGATTTCAATATTATTTTCCCCTTATTTTAGACATCGCTGGTGGTCTATATTTTTCTTGTCGAAGAATCTAATAGAAACAAGTATTGTGTGTGTGTGTGTATCAAAGGCTGATGAATTTAAATTCTCTGTGCCGTAGAGCTCCACTGTAGTCCAAAAACTATTAAAAAAGACATCAGTGAGGCACACTGTAGCACTGGGTGACACCTTTCTTCATTACCATGATCACACGCACTGTAGTTTATTTAGACTCAATCCTGCTTACACTGTCCTGCTGTCAGAAACAATAGTATAATACTAATGATTTACATCTTAAGTTCTTGCCACTGAATGAAAGGGTTCACAGGGACTGCCATTGTTGGTTTTGTCCTTTTCTTGGAATTTGTTGACTATTAGAAAAATAATGGAACACTGTGGTAGAATATCCATCTTACCAACTCACGCTGTGTGAATTGAGTCAGTGGTACCCCCGGCCTGCACGACGAAGCAAGATTTGGCGTTAATGGGGTAACTTCAGGTTCAGCCAAGGGTTTGGTGGATGAGTTGTTGCCACCTTAAATCTCCGTGGTACCTTATGTTGAACACCTAACCTGGTCGGGAGCAGGTTATGTTGGAGATTAGAGATCAACCGGTGTAACAGCACCGCCTACTGACCAATCAATATGTTGATAACAGCGTCACCGTCACTGGTAGAAGATCCGGTGAAGCTCGGTGTGCGGAGAGAGAGAAGTTAAAACATTTAGAGACTGACAACATCATTAACATTCCCTGATGGGTATTTTTATAAAAGACATAGATTTTCAGTGGCGGGAATTAGCTTACGCATGGGCTATTTGTCGGCTTCTTGAGCCGTGTGTTGCCAATGAGCACATCGGTTTGAATTATGTTTTTATACATTTTTTTATTTGCTTTCACAATCGCTTCCCACTGCAAGGGTTGCAACTGAAATAATCCGCTAAAGCAGAGACAGTTTATGGAAAACACAACTGTAATTATGGTCAGATCTTGTGCCTGACTGATGGGGAAGTGATATTGATAAGCATTGTGATTTATGCATTTACAGAGTCTGCCTTTTTTGCCAGCTTTCCTTCCTGTTTTAGGAAGCTGTGTCTGTGTTCTTCATATTGATGCAGAATAGTAGTTGCTCTTCTCATGTAAAAATATGCAGCTCCAGTAGATGTTTGCGATCGGTCGTGCTGTGCCAACACCGCCTCTTTTATGTGAACACGCCTGTTGCTGGATTGGGAAACCCTGGGTCACCTTGGTGACACAGCGGTTGTTGGGTCAGGTCTCATTCAGGTCAATCTCGCATTGGAGGACCTATCTCCACAGCGCTGCAGACCAAGGTCTGGCTCTTCCACACAGACATTCCTTGGATAGGGGGGATAATACGTTATGGGTTGTTTTCATTTCTTTAAACCAAAGACAATCATTTTGGGATTTAAGCTCCATTCGCAGAGACAGTGGCTCTGCAAAATGGTCTCGGTAAGGAACTTGTTTTGGCCAAGGGGGTAAGCCAACCGCCACAAAGCATAGCTCATATGGCGCCATTTTAATTATACCAAGCACTTACATTTAATTGTCCATTGTTTACTTCTAAAGAAACACAACAATGTATAAAAGGCCCCATTACCTTATACCTCACGTTATGGCTCCGTAGCAGACGTTTGTGTCATAACCAAGCAATTGGCTGTTGCATAGTCAACATTGTCGGTATTGTCAGGAGAAGCTCGCAGACTATCCATATTTTGAATTGTCTTTGGTTTTGGCTTGCACCCCGCAAAAGAAACCACATACAATATTAAATTGAAGTTAACTGTTCACTCAATTTTCTTCGAAACTTGCCATTTTTCAGCATGTAGCTTCTAGGTCAAAGTTTGTTATTGTTTCCCCTAGAGAACGGAGTTAGACAATGGCAACACATCGAGTGAAATGCAAGTGATAAGTTAACTGTCATTGATCAAGGCTACATTTAAGTTAAAGCTCAACATCTATACATCTAGATTTGTCAACAACAATAAGAAAACACTTTTAAACCAGGCCGTAGTTCAACTCTGGGTCTTCAGAGTTGAGGGTGACTGAGCAGCTGTGTGATAATAAAAAAAAGTCTTGGGTGAGTGTTTCTGTCTTCCAAGGTCCCAAAATTAGATAACATCCACACCCACACACTGGGAATACATAGTTGAATAAATGCACACACCTAAGGATAAACTCTACTGCAGTATGGTTAGGCTCAGATTTTTTTTGTCTGTGCTGAGGTGTTTGGGTTCATGATCTAATTCTCTTTGCCAGAGATTTCATTAAATGATTCTGTATGCGTCATCAAAGGCCCCTCAACCTTCTTCACATATCCAGAGTCCAGCTGCTCCTGAGTTTTTTAATGACAAACACCAATCTCATGGTACCAGTGTGGCGTTTTTTGACGGCAGGGATTGCCCCGCTTCCCAGCACGCTAGTAGGCTCACCACTTAGCCTAGAAATATAGCCAAATATAGCCACGCACCCTAGCGGCAGCAAATGTAATTTGGCCAATCACATCGTGTATAGAGTTGGTGGGCGGGCTTAACATAATGACAGCAGAGTTGGGACGGTTCTGCGTGAATTCCCTGCTACTTGAAAACAATGAATATGGCTGGTGCTGCTGGCGCTCTGACGACGTCACCTTCTTTGTTGCTCTGGTTGGTTGTAAAACTATCCTATTGCGTGCAGAGGGAATTTGAAAGACAACCGTTTATCCCGCCCCTTGGATTGAGCCTTGCCAATGGTGTGTTCCCAGACCCAACATCTTGATGTGGGTCTGGCTTGTCAGGCCACTTGCCACTAGCAGTTATCAAATTCTCTTCAATGACCACTGACAAGCAAGAAAACAGGCCACACCCTCCTATAACCGTGATAGCTCCATCTGACTGGACGAACGCTTCACATGAGGCCGTCTGCTCCCGGATTTCAAAACAGACCAACATGGCGGCTTGTTTGCTAACTTTCTCTACTTATTTCAAAAAAATTTGCTATGCAGCTGCTCAATCTGTCTTCATTCTAGAAATTCACCAAAAAGGTTGGATTCAACTTGCAACTTGAAGCTCCCCTATCGAAAGTATCAAGCGTACACTCTGTCAGTGTAATGTAGATCTACATTTTTGTGTTGGCCAGTGCTACAACGGAGCATCGGTAATGTCAGGATGTAACAATCGAGTACAGGAAAAGTTCAGGAAGGACGTGCCAAAGGCAATTTACATACATTGCCATGCACACACTGTGTGATTAACTTAGTGTTGGACTGTGTTTATAATGTCAATGCTGCAGCAGTTTTTTTGAGACACTAAAGAGGCAGTTTTTTTCTGGCTCAGTGATGGATGATCTTTTTAATGAAAAAACACGAGGAACTTGAGCCAACAGTGCAGTGCAAAGAACATGCCAGTATAAAGAAATCTGGGCAGTAAAAAAACCCAATCATTAGTCATCGGACAGTCAAACCCACACAGGAGGACAGAGGCAATAGCTATCTGTGAATTTGTTTTTTTTATTTTTTATATGCTCTTTTTTTGGGGGGGGGGACATTTTAGGCCTTTATTTGTATAGGACAGCTTAGACTTGAAAGGGGAGAGAGGGGGGAGGTCATTCCCTCTCTTTCTCTCCCCGTTTCCTGTCTATCCACTGTCGCTATCAAATAAAGGGAAAAGCCCCCAAAAAAAGAATCTTTAAAAAAAAAAAAAAAGCACAGAGATGACAAATGGAAAGAAATCCAAAACAAACTGAAGGCCTGTGCACGAAAACAGGAATCGCTACATAGGCTCCACTAAGTGAGAGAGGGCAGGCCATAACAGCTTGAATTATGGGGGAATTTTGATGTGGAGGATCCGAAAGAGCACGCTTAGACAACATGGATGACCTCAAAACGCACTCTATTCTGTTATAGACATGTCGTTAGTGGAGATGAAACAGCGCTTTTCAACAGAGACAAATTATGTACTGAGATGTGAGCAGCCCTTAGCACCAAACACACATCTTTTTCTGGACAAACAACTCATTATCTTTCTTGTCTGCGTTGTCTTAAAAACTACCTGAAGAACAGCAGTGGGGACTCTCGAACCAGTAACCTGGCACTGCTGGATTTAAAAACTGAAAGGGCCCTGGAATGCGACAAAATGATTGATACCTTCAAACTTAACCACAATCCATCATTTCTGAGACCAGAAGTGTCTGCAAGTTTCATTCAGATATTCTGTCCAGCGAACAACATTTGTTTACAATGTTTGGTGCGTTTGACAAAGTACAGTGTGAAAGCTAACCGAACCAAATGAAAAATGCAACAATGTTGCAACTTCACCCCCAAATCGCACACAGTACGACAAACTATAGGTGTGAAAGCGCCCTTAGGTAGAAAGAGGATTATCCAGAGAAAATGGCTTTATATTTAAAAAATGTTGTTTTTGTCATTTAAGTGAACTGAGTGAACTTAAGGTATACAAGGAAGAACTTACAGGGAGGATTTTGACGATAATTACAGTTTTTTAAAGCTATATAACCACAGGTCATGCAAAACCAGTCCCAGGAGCAGAGTATTTAAACCAATATGGGACACTGTTACTTTCCAGCTAAATTCTTGCTAAATGTGTTTGCAAACAGCAAGAAGTCCAACAGTAAAAGTTTTTGACATTTTGTTTATAACCTGGGGTTAGGTTTCTGTCGTTCATCACTTTATAAACTCCAGCTGAATATTTATATTTCCAGCTGTCAAAATGTCACAGTAATCATGACAGGACTGAAAAAGTCAATGTATTATGTACTATGCGCGTCACACAAAGCACGATAGGGAAGCTTGGGTTGAAAAGTTCACACCCAACAGACTCCCCAGTCACCATAGTAACTGGAAGTAAGACGTCCTGTAAGTAGATGGAAGTAGAGGTCCGCTTCAGTGAAAAGTGTGTGTCTCTTTGCTGAGCACTGACCCTTGTTTCTTTCCATTAGGAGGACAGGAAAACACTATTAGCAACTAACCACTTAACAGCAGCTTGCATTAGAGAGGCTCAGCCCACGCTCAGGGCCTCCCCCAGGACTATTACCCTTGTAATAATAACAATGTCCTCTGCCTGGCCTGCCTAATGTGACTGCTGTTTTCTTAAGCCTGATTCCACTTTGCTGGCTCACACATGGGTGTCAGGTGGCCACGAGAAGATTAGGAAATCACCATACATGAGGCTAAAACGCGAGACCATGTTTGTTTTTATCTTGATATGAGGAGACATGACTTATGTGTAGGCCTAAGCAAGACACAAGTGGCTCACCAGTCTCCATCAAAAGAGCCCTAATTTGTTTTGAAACGACTTCAAGCTGACCCAAACCACAGTTTGCCAAAGAATTTTTATTGATGCTGATTTCCAGCACAAATCTCACTGTACTTTTTTTTTTTTTTTTTACAACTTCACCACCACCTCCACTGCCTCCAGGCTGAAAAACCCTATGTTCTCCTTCCTCAGGTGGGTGACATTTCTGAAGCAGGGTTAACTGCAGTGACTTAAATCTGTGAGGTGCTGCCTCTGTGTTCCCCCACAATAATGCAGGAATAGTTCTGGAAGGCTTAGTTTCCACTGTGGCGGCACGTCGAGTTAAACATATGAAGTGTAAACACACATGGAACCTGTTAACACCTGAGCGCAGTAATGGATGCACATCTCTTAGGGTAGTAACAGGCCTTTGTAAGTCCTTGTATGTTCTACTTGGATTTCTTTCCTCCATGGAGCTGGTGGAACTCACCATGTTTCACTAGCTCTCCCGTTCCTAACACACACACACGCACACACACACACACACACACGCACACGCACACACGCACATTTTAAGTTTGCATTGTTTTTATATGATACAATTCTGACAAGATTCATTCAACATTTCATAGACACTAATAGTGTGAAAGCCCTAATTATGATATACTGGTAGCATGTTCAGGATTTTTGCGGCCATGAACAGAAGCTGCTATAGCGGTCCCACTGCAAAGAAATCATGGTCTAAATCATATCACTGATACTTGAAGGCTGCTTACCAGATCCCTAACGACAAACAAATACAAACATCCCAGGAAATAAACAGAACTTGTCATTCCAGAAGAGAGAAAGAGAAAAACAATTTTAATTGAAAAATCTGCATGACTACAAAGACAATTCATCCTCTGTGGTGAAAGACATCCACTGGAACAAGACGTGATCTAAATATTTAGCCAATTCATTTCCGTCCACTGGGTAAAACTACGGCTCCAGTGCATGTCCTCATATTCCTCCTCCCCCATCTAAACATTTACCCCCGTGTGTTGTTAACATTTAGATATAAATCTTCCCCAAAAGAAAAATAATAATGTAGGAATGTTTACAGGATGAACGGGGCTTCTTGAAGCTAAATGTCACCGAAAAGTTTTGTTATGTTCCTGATGAGGGGGGTTTCCAGCAAAGTCCAAGAAAGTGCAAACAGAATGGCTCATGTACACTCGTATGCATGTGCACAAGCCTGTAGGCATCTCTCGCGCGCACACACACACACACACACACACACAAACACAAACACACACACACACACACACACACACACACACACACACACAGAGCTGTAGGCCTTGGGGCCTTGGGATGAGCTGTTGCTGAACTCTCAGGTTCAGGTCCACTTTCTCAGTAGCTTAATGGATGACGTGGTGTCTCATGTCGTCCTTCTTGTGCAGCAAGGGCACTCACTGGCTCCTACCTGTCAGCTAGGGGACTTGGGGCCCCTGAAGATAGATGGCAGAACCGTGTCCCCCCCCTCCCTCATTGCCTTAAATCGACAGACAGTACCTCCAACCTCATCCACTCACAGATGCAATGAATAGGATCATGTACTGATCATGAGTGGTAGAATTTATTGTATGTGTGTGTACTTTGACGGAAGTTGCCCTATCAGTAATGTTGCCTTTATGAAGATATTTTCCAGGATTGCAAGGATAGTGTACATATCTGCGTTCCATCTGCTTCTAGTCCCACCGGAAGACAGCTAGCTAGCATGTCCATTCAAAATATCTTAAAATTAATTAAGACGCACATTGGCGTGGCTTGTATGGATAGATTTGTCTGACCCCACAGAATCTAGCAATGTGCCTACACAGCTTCCACCGCAGGCTAAAAACACATCTCTTCCAACTGCACCGTGACTAAAACTACTACTACTCCTACTAATGCGATACATCAACCAATGTGTCCCTGAGCAAGACACTTAACCACTAGTTGTTCCTCTGATATATAGCAATTGTATGTTGCTTTGGATCAGGGGCATGAGGCACTTTGCCTGCTCCTGTGAGGCTCTTACTGAGGGGCTGGGTTAAAAAAAAAAATGTGTACTATATAATATAATATAATATATATATATATATATATATATATATATATATATTTATAGTACAGGCCAAAAGTTTGAACACACCTTCTCATTCAATGCGTTCTTTATTTTCATGACTATTTACATTGTAGATTATCACTGAAGGCATCAAAACTATGAATGAACACATATGAAATTATGTACTTAACAAAAAAGTGTGAAATAACTAAAAACATGACTTATAATCTAGTTTCTTCAAATTAGCCACTCTTTGATCTGATTACTGCTTTGCATATTCTTGGTATTCTCTTGATGAGCTTCTAGAGGTAGTGCTTAGCACTTGTGTGCCCTTTTTCCTTCACTCTGCAGTCCAGCTCTCCCCAAACCATCTCGATTGGGTTCAGGTCCGGTGACTGGTGGAGGCGCAGCACTCCATCACTCTCCTTCTTGGTCAAATAGCCCTTACACAGCCTGGAAGTGTGTTGGGCTCATTGTCCTGTTGAAAAATAAATGATGGTCCAACTAAACGCAAACCGGATGGGATGTTGCATGTGTCTGCAAGATGCTGTGGTAGCCATGCTGGTTCAGTATGCCTCCAATTTTTGAATAAATCCCCACATGTCACTAGCAAAGCACCCCACACCATCACACACCTCCTCCTCCATGCTTCACGTGGGAACCAGCATGTAAATCCATCCGGTCCACCTTTTCTCTGTGTCTGAAAAAAGACACGTCGTGAGCTAAAGATCTCAAACTTGGACTCATCCACCCAAGCACAGATTTCCACTGGTCTATGTCCATTCCTTGTGTTTCTTGGCCCAAACAAATCTCCTCTGCTTGTTGCCTCTCCTTAGCAGTGGTTTCCCAGCTGATATTTGACCATGAAGGCCTGATTTGCACAGACTCAACTTAACAGTTGTTCTAGAGATGTGTGTGCTGCTAGAACTCTGTGTGGTATTCATCTGTCTCTAATCTAAGCTGCTGTTAACTTTAAATTTGCAGTTGTCAAAACTGACAGCAATAGCCACACATGGTGCAGCAGCTATGTTAGGAGCAGCAAATGGCCTTTTTGGGCTGTGTAAAGCTGACAACCATTTCCCGGATTTTTTGGGAAATTTCACTGCATCATCCATCAAGAACATCTGGTGTCTGAGATGCTGACTTGGACCACGTCATGAAATCAGTGCTAGAAATTGTGAATTTTATTTGCATTTATTCTCTCAATCACAGACAGTTCAAAAACTTCATAGCTAAACTTGATGAAGATCTTCCCAGTGATCTGGTTTTTCATTGCAACGTGAGATGACTTTCAAGAGGTGACATGCTTTCTCGCATTTTTTAAATGTTGAACCCAGTGAAGCTGTTTCTAGGAGAGAAACGTAATGAATATCCTCAGCTACATGACCCCCAGTGGATTTCTGATTTGGGGTTTCTGGTCATGCTGCATCATCTGAACAAACTAAATGTAGATCTGCAAGGAAAATTAAAAAGACTGCCCGACCTGGTGAAAAGTGTTTTCACATGTCAACAAGTTCAAGCTATTCCAGACCCATCTTCAAAAGAGAGAGCTCACACATTTCCCCTCCTTGTTGAAGGCAAGTGGAGGAGCAGCTGAGGTCTTACAAAGGAGCACTGTATGCTATGCAACACTGGTTGAAAATCTGCAGCAGAGTTTTGAGGACTGATTCTGCAACCTGCGGAAAAAACAGCCCCAGATCAACTTCCTCATTGACCCTGAAAGTTTGAAAGCCCCTTTAGTGACAAATGAGCACGTTCCAGTTGGAGATGATTGAACTTTGTGAGGATGACAGACTGAAATCTGTGTTGACAGAAGGATCCACAGAGTTCTGGAAAACAGTGCCCACAGACAGATATCCCAATGTAAAACAGCCTGCACTGAAGCTAATGTCAATGTTTGCACTTATGCCTGTGAATCAGTGTTTTCTACACTGAAACAAGTAAAGTCAAAGCATAGTTCTGTTCTTACCGACACATGAAATACTTGCCTTGAGTGGCCACAAACAACTACAAGCCAGACCTGAAAAGGCTTGTGGATAACAAAGACTGCCAAGTTTCCCACTGAGTCAGTCTAGGTAAGAAAGAAACCTATAAAACTGTTCTGCTTTGTATTTGTCATTAGATCTGTAAGCTGCTGTTATGTGTTGTGTGGCTCTTTGCTTTGCTTTTTTTGTCTCTTTATGGTGGACTGATTAGCCACCCCTGCTTTGGATAAAAGCGTAATGTAACAAGACTCTACGTCATACAATTCATTAGTGGTAAAAAGGGGCGTGGCTCAAGCATAGGGGGCAGACTAAACAATGACCAATGGAAAAGGAACTCTCTGCTGAGTTCAATGATACCTCACACAATAGGGTACATCAAACGGGTCATTATTTACAAAGGGGCGTGGCTTAATCATAGGGGGTGAGCCAAACTGTCAACAATGAACTCTGCTGAGTTCAATGACACCTCACACAAGACTCTACCTTAAACAATTCAAATGTTATGGAAGGGGGCGTGACCTAAGCAAGTAGGTGTGTAGTGTAGGATTATAGGAGGCAGCTCAGTATCACATGTAGGCCACACATTATAAGTTTAATTCGTTAATTCGTTCATCAATAAATGTTAGTGAATAAATGCTTTTAACAACTTTTCATCATTAAGGTCTTCGGATGACACAGACCAACTTTGAAGTTGATCTGATGAAATCTCTAGGAGGAGTTCTTTTAGGGCTACTTCCTGTTGTCACTAGGGGGTGCTATGACTTTGAGCAAATACCGGCCTTTATATGTCCTCAGTGTTGGACTCTTGTATATAAAGATATTTTTCTGGGGCATTTTCAGCCTTTATTTTTGATAGGACAGACAAACCCATTAAAGGGGAAATAGAGAGAGTTGGAAAGATATGCAGCAAAGGGCTACAGGTCAGAGTCAAACCCGGGCTCGCTGAGTTGAAGAATAAACCTCTACATATAGACGCCCGCTCTACCAACTGAGCTTATCTGGCCGCCCCAGGGTTGTACTCTTGGAAGTTTTGAGTCAATTGGACAATGTACACTCAAGTTACACCCACTTCCTGTTTGGGTTTTCTTTTAATAACTTTTTATCTTTAACGTCTTAAGATGGCACATACCAATTTTTTTATTCAATCTGATAAATTTCTAGGAGTAAAGCAAATAGAACTAGATGTTTCAATCAATTAGTACGAAACACTTGACAATAGCAGTTGGTGTGGAGGGGCAAAAAGGAGGGTAAGGTATGTCATTAGGGTCATCAGGTGGGCACCCAGCTTCATCAACGTTTCGCTGATTGAAGCCCACGACGTCTCCAGAGGGCTCAACATTGTGCCCAGCGTCCCAGGTACACCACCTTCCATGTCATACCCTCCATTTCCTTTATAGGCTCTGCATGGCAGGGGCGTCCTTCTCCCTGAGTCGGGCCTAAGCCTGACCGCATACCATCTGTTTCTACCTTGCTGCCCAGTTGAGGTCCTTAAGCTAGTTCCAGAGCTAGCTACTGCACTTTTTGGCAGCACTTGACATGGACTTGATGGCCATGGACTTGATTGGAAGGAGCGACCTGTCACCCCTATTTTCCCAGCAAACTGATGGTAGATGTGGCAACAAATCCCCTGCTGCAACCTCTACTGAAAAGATGCTGGTCTTCCAACCGTCCTGGGATGCTTCAGCTTCCAGGTTGGATTACTTGTTCTTTTTTCCTCTCATAACCCTCTTGAACCGCATCTTCCCATGGTACTTTTAATTCCACAACAAATGCCAGCTTTGCTGTTGGTGACCACAGTACCATGACTGGCAGGAGTGTTGTAGCCACTATTTGTGGGGTAAACAAAAGCTTCTCATCAAGGTCCACTTCCAGTTTCCAATCCCGCGCTGACTGCGGGATGCTTGGTTCCCTAGGTGTTGTGTGACGCTCTTGATTTTGGCCAGCTTGTATGAAATTAGTGAAGTTGACCTATCCTGCTGATGTTTGTGGGAGGTTGTTTATGGTCGTACACATCTGTTCCAATATTGATGTCAGCTCTCTGACTACTTGGTTATTAACCTTTGGTCATCAACCATGGCAACTTTAGTCCCTTTCCGGCAGACAGCTCATTTGTTCGGTCTCCGGGTTCTTAGGTTCCATCGGGGGGAATATGTTTGGCTTCTCTACCCCTTTAAAATCATTTTTAACAATGGAGTCTAATCCACAAAGATTCTATACATTTCATATTATGCTCATGTACAATTAATATTTCCATAAATGTTTATTTTGTTTCTATTTTTGGTGTTGTAGTTTGTAGACGGTCTCTAAACACTTGTCTTACTGCCGGTGGCGGTAGCAGCACAGAGTGGAAGCCATCAGGCAAGTATTATTTAAATAATCGTGGTGTACGTACAAATATTACAATGCCTTTTATGAGTACAGAACCTATTTGTACTACTGTAGAAGTTTGGTACCATTCCGGGCATTATTAGTGGGGTAATTTACGAGATACACCTATTCCATTAGCGCCTGCACCAAGCCATTTGGCTGATGGCGCTAACTCAACTACTGTTAGACCAAGGGAAAAAAGCTTATGGGAGCAGTGTATGGCTCGAGACAGCAAAGGACCCTAGAATGACATTACTCAGAACCATCCCTTTGAGGGGACATGAATGCACACAGATAGAAAGAGAGAGGAGCTCAGTGTGTCATAGGAAGTCCCACGGCAGTCTATATCTATTGCAGCATAACTAAGGGCTGGTCCAAGGCTCTGGCTCCTATTCTACTTTTAGAGACTCTAGGAACCAGAAGTAACTCTGCATTCTGGGAGTGCAGTGTTCTAGTGGGGCAATAGGGTACTATGAGGTCTTCAAAATAAAATGGCTGTAATAAATAATAAAATGGTCAAATTACAGGGAGCTAGTTCAGAAAAGCTAATACAGGAGAAATATAATCCCTTTTCCAAGCATACATGCTGCAGCATTCTGGATCATGTGATGAGACTTAAGGGACTTGAATCAACCTGATAATGGATTGGACTCAATACTTTCCAACATTTTTGTCATATTTCTTGACCACTACAAAGTATATCAGATGTCTTACTCAGCCAAGAGCCTTGTCGACCCATAAAGTTTACCTAGATCAGTTGATCCTAGACTTACCCCAGGCCTCTCTGTCTTCTTACAAGACTGTGTCCTGTTTCAATACTAGATTGGCAGTGATAAACAGAGGTGCCTTTGCTTATCTGGCCTTTCTGTCTCAGTATAGGGGCAGGTACCGCCCTCTAGGATCAAACTGGCATCCAGAGGGAAAAGTGGTGTGTTAGGACACATGTCTTTACTTTGAGGTGCTTTGCGTTTTTTTCCAGGCACGTTTTGGGTGGCTGGTGATTAAGGTGTTAACGGACCCCATCCTAACCATAGTGTTGAGGCTGTCAGCTGCTCTGAGGATTTCAGTTTTTAAACAAAATCTAAAATATGAGGAAAGTTTTGGTAACTATGGCAAATGCTCACTATACTATACACATATTGAAAACCAAAATTGCTGAAATCTCCAACAACGCCTATTTGAGCATCAGTGAGCAAGATACTTAGACCTATCATGCTGTATGGGCATAACATTGGCTGGCTGACTTTGCAATAAAATAAAATGCCCCTTATGGTGGGTCAGTAAGTATGAAAAACAGCTCTTAACTTAAAACCAAGAGTGCCTCTTCTTCCCTGATAGGAGAAAAAGGGGGAAGTGGGTTTCAAAACATAAATATGTCGAGACGTGGGCCTTGTCTCTGGGGATTGCCTCTGAACAGGTCAAGCAAAACAAACAAGGGGCTTCCTCTGTCCGCTCCTTACTGAGCTAGGAATTGGGAAGTTCCCTGTAGCTAAAAGAGCTTTAAAGAAACTAAACCCGATTTGAGACTGAATATAGCATTCTGACCTTTATCCTTCAATACAAGGTAAAAGATGTTGGAGTATAGAAAAAAGAATCAGGAATAAAGAGTGAGAGCAACAGGCCTCTACTCTGTGCCCTGCCCAGCTCTGCTATTCATCATCAGGTGGAAAGATTGTTTACTGCCGGGGTCAAGGTCCCAGGCACATGTTTACGGTCTCTCTCAGTTGAGCCATTGTTGTTAAAGTGCACCCCGTGCATGAAAAAGCCACACTGGAGATCATATCTAAGAGGGCCCCTCGGCCCTGGGGCCAAAAGAAGCACATTTTAAACAGATTCATAAGATCAAACCACCAAAGATTTAAAACCCATTTAGAGTTTCAGGATAAGACATCCGCCACACTTATCTCTTGTGGCTATTTCCCTTCTCTATCTTTTTTTATTCCCCCACATTAATGTAAATGTAATTTTATTTTCCCTTTGATTTGCCTTGAGGCATGCTGAATTAAACATAACACACTCTTTAGTATTCCATAACCTGCGAGCTAGAAGCTAGGGTCCTGACTTTCATTTGATCTTTTTTTCAGTGTGGGAGGTTATGTGACCGCTCTAACCTTTTTAACATTAAAGTTTCCCCCCCTATCAAAAGATCTTTGTAATAATCCTCTTCTTTGGTCATTTGACTTCACTCCCCTGTGGGGTGTACTGGAAAATGCTTTTACTGCAGCCTTACTTCTCTGCTTGCCTCTTTGTTCCCCCTCACTCTGCTCCCCTTTCAAGCTCGGCAACACCACACTGTGCGTAGACCAGTCCAGTGCAGGAGACAGGGACATCCTGTGTGGTGGAGACGATGGTAGCGTCCCTCATCTGTGGAGCATTAAGAGTGAGAAGTAGATTAAGGTTGTCTCCTCACAGGACACTGGGCAGACCCCTGCAGGCTGCAGCCAGTTGGGGAGGGGGGACGACAACAGTGCACAAACCTCTGTGTTAATTTTTAAAATATTGTTACAAAATATACATTTTAGAACACTTTCTAACAGTTAAAAACCACTGCTAATGTTAAACGTTTCATGGTTGCAGCATTAGCAAAAAAGTCCTTCATACAATTAATACATTAGGGGTTTGTATTTGGTGTGTATATGCAATTTAGGACTCTTACTGTTAATAAAGAATATGTTCAGAATAGTTAGAAGTTAGCTGTTTCACCTTGCCAAAATAAAGGACACAGGCGCTGCCATTCTGTAATTTTGGAGACAGAGTCTGGTCAGTAGTAATCGACCTGTGGAGTTGCTGTTTCAAAGTCCAGCCCGTATATCTGCCCAACCAATCATGAGTCAATCACAACTGTTAATCATGACGTGTCTCTCCATTGTGAGAGCATTAAATAAATAATTAAAACCAAACTTATCAGAAACATGAACACTTGAACAAACATTAGCATGATAAAAACTACCTAACACAAGCGAAAATTGTATTTGATGTGTACTTTGAGGTTTTAGTTTGGCCAATGTCCCATCCAGTATTTCCCATATGTGCATTGAAAAATTCCTTTCTAAAGTTTAGCAGAAACATACTGTATATGATGCTAAAACAGTCTGAGTTAGGCTAAGTGGGTATTTTCCAATGTTACAGTCATTTTAGTACAAAAGTTCCTCTTTGTGTGAATATTGTATTAGGATGGTCCAGGAGTGCCAGGCCTATCTCCACAGTGCTCTGTCAGCGATGTGTCAGCACTGGAGAAATGTCTGGCTGCACAAGTTAACATTCTGTGATAGTAGAAAAAGCTCTGGCTTGTCTATATTTCTGTAAACCAGTCACAACCCACACAAGCCCCAGATTCAGCCCTTGCAAAATTGATGGCGGAAGTGGAGGAGAATGCCCGACTGAAATAGGTAGCCAATAACAGGCTTTATCCCAACACTTTAAGTCACACTTTCTCAAAGAATGGTCTGCGGAACACTATACTTATTAAAATATCATGTTTTTAATTTATGTCAATGGACTGAATTTAAATAGGGCTTTTCTAGTCTTAACGTCTCCTCAAAGCGCATTACACAGTACGGGCACCATTCACACACACATTTATACACTGGTGGTGGAGGCTGCCTTACAAGGTGCCACCTGCATTTCAGATAAACATTTACACACATTTGCAGCATTGGAAGCAATTTGGGGTTCAGTGTCCTGCCCAAGGACACTTTTACATGTAGACTAGGAATTTCCAGAATTATGCGCAGACTTGAGTGCATCTGGGGACAAAACACACATGTCAGCTCTAAGCTTCCACCAAGAGAGTTTGACAGCCGTCTGGACATTTCATAAGATGGGACGTGACGAAGACTTTCAGAGAAAAATGTTTGACAGACTTTTGCGTCCACACTCTGAAACTAGTGAAGCCATTTCCAAGCACCTACAGCTGTGAAGACGGATTTTCCACACTGGTCTAAAAACAAAGCGCATCCAGATCACTGTTGGCCCCAGTATGAGACTAGAGCTCTCCAGTTTGGAGCCAGACATTGCTTTACTGATGTCTCAGCATAAGCAGCACCATTCTTTCCATTTAGATGGCAACAGAGACAATGAGTGAGTAGACTATGCCATTTCTAAAACTTAGTCATTTAATTTAATTTGGCTGTGATTTGTAATGTACGGTTGAAGTAGGAGGCCTATTGTTTTGGGGGATATTTGAGAAGTTAAGTGTGTGGTTTTTTTTATTGGGTAAGTGGTCCTTGGTCTGAAAAAGTTTGAGAAACACTACTTTACTTCTATGTTTAAAACCTGTAATTTTACCTCCACTGAGATGAATTGTCAGTAGGGTTTTAGTACGTCTCTACTTAAGCAGAGTATCTGGTACTCTTTCAAGACGTGCACTGGGGGAGTAGTGACAGGGGGGAGAGGGGTGTGGGCACTGGGATGATGGTGGTGTGGGGAGGGTTGGTGTGGCAGTCTGGGACAGACAGGCATAATTTAGACCAGAGGTGGAACCTGAGAGCCCTGCAGTCTGACAGGAAGCACTGGCTTAACTCCTGTCCTATTTAGATGACAGGAGGCCCAATCTGGCCAGCTATAGGTCGGCTTTGATGCCTTAGCTCAGACCAAACAAGGTTCAACTGGACTGTTCAAAAAAGAAATGTGTACTTAATATTTTTTTGTTTGTGTGTATATATATATAATGTATTCCAGCACTGTTATCAAGTGAAAGATATCCTGTCATGTGGAAGGATGAGCAGTGATTACTGGGGCTTAGCTGGGACAGACAGGCATAATTTAGACCAGAGGTATAGTTTAACACTTTGAGAAACATTATTTACTTGCTTTCTTGCAGAGAGTTAGAAGATCAATACCACCTAAATACAGTATGACGCTATAGCTTAGCTAAAAAACTGTGACTTTAAACAGAGTTAGAAAATATGCCTACCAACACTTTAAGCTTGGTAATGAATCTTTTTGTTTAATCCGTACATTAACAGAAATGTGAAAACGACAAGTTGAGGATTTAGGGGGAGCAACTTGCTGCAACTATCTCTTGCGTGGCAGTCCTCACCTCATAAAAAACAGAATAATCAAACCCACATCTTGTCCAGTGAAACACTGAGTGATTTACACCAATATTTATGTTCTTGTTAATAAGTCTATCAATACTGCAAGCTGCAGTGTTTGAGCCTCTAACTGGCACAGTGGAAACAGAAAATGAACCCTATTTAACTGTGTATGGTTTTATTATGGTATGGCAAGGAGTAATCTCCTATTAAAATAAAAGTTAATTTTACAGTCCCCCATTTACCGAGAATTTACCTGGTATTTACATAGTAATGATATTACATTATTAGGTAACTACCACTGGTAATAAGGAGGTAATTATAGATAATCTACAGCTGAAGTATCAGGTAAAACCTTAAGTGTTACTTATCAATTCAACAAAGTAGTTCTGACTGGTTTAGTATGTTAATCATTTTAAGGCCTTTTTAATAGGACAGCTGAAGACATAAAAAGGGAGGGATGGGGGGAACAACATGCAGCAAAGGACACCAGGTGGGCTGCGTGGAGGAGTGAATCTCTACCAGGTGAGCTACCCAGGCACCCAATTACTCCCTTTGTTTGTGCAGTCAACACCAACTTGTACCATATTGGTTCCAGAACATAAAAAATTAAAAATAAAGAAATGGACTGTATAATGAAATCTTTTTTGTTTCCAGTTTATTACCAGAATATTACCAGCAAACTTGTAATAGATTACTCGGTAGCAGTTCTCGGTAGCAAGTAAAAGTACACACTTTTATCTGAGTTATTACCATCTTAAACATGTCAGAACTACATGGTGCTTTGTTGAATTGATGAGCAATACTTGAGGTTTTACCTCGTACTTCAGCTGTAGTTTCTCTATAATTACCTCAACTTATTTAATGAGTAAATATCCATGTTTTTCATAGTTATGGGGTGGAACCAATATGGTACAAGTTGGTGTTGACTGCACAAACAAAGGGAGTTATCAGACACCTGGGTACCTCACCTGGTGGAGATTCACTCCTCCACGCAGCTGCTATCAGTTTGACTCCGACCTGCGGCCCTTTGCTGCATGTCGTTCCCCCCATCCCTCCCTTTTTGTCTTCAGCTGTCCTATAAAAAAGGCCTAAAATGCACTTCAGCTGTAGATTCTCTATAATTACCTTCTTTTTACCAGTGGTAGTTACCTAATAATGTAATATTATCACTACGTAAATAACAGGTAAATACATGGTAATTAGGGGACTGTAAAAACCAAATAAAATGCTGATTTTACTAAGTCGAGCTGTGTTGAGTTGAAAGAATCTAAAGTCTAGTCTGGCAGCTGCAGAGACACAGGAGTCATGTAAGGCCAGGTTTGTCAGCTAGAGCAGTCATAGTTCATATATGTCTCCCATGTGGGTATGAAAAAGAGGTTTTACCATAATGTGACATTTCCTTAAGTTTTAACAGGTGAGCCTTAGTTAGTTCATCAAAGTACCCTATTGTGTGTATCATCAAATAAACACGAGGGAAATTAAAGGTTAAAAACATGCAAAAGCATGTGTAAAAGCACAAAAAAAACATGCAAACATAACCTCAGGTCAGCAGAACTTCACTTCTAACTTCCAGTCCCTTTGATATATAGTATATAAAGTCAGAATAGTGTGTGTGTGCGTGTGCGTGTGTTAAGAACTTTGGACACTTTAGACATTCACAGAGTAGGTCTGCTGTGTGTGTGTGTGGGTGTGGGATAAAACTGCCACTACGAGTGGATGTGTTTGAGAGAGACATATCCGCTGTTGGCAGGACTTTTCCGTTCTCACAGCAGTGTCCAGGAATTCTTCGTCGTCCGTTTCCCTGTTTTTGTGACCAAGGGTGTGTGATGTCATCTCCATGAACTTCAAACACTATGACGGCTATTCCTCTTGTTTCCCCTCTGGTGCTTTTTACATATAACTGTCCAATAAAAATCACATTAAATTAATTAATCTTTCTAGCTGTGCTCTAGCATTGTTCACATCTCATTTTATCCTAGCTGTGTCCAGTTACGTGAGAGGAGGGAGCGGAAGGAACAAACAACTCCGTGAGTGAGGAGCTGAAATTCTCTCTGCTCACGTCCTCTGAGCTGCAGCTTCACCACAAGAATCAATAAAGTTTCATCTAATCTCATTTAAAGTCAATGAAGACCACATTGTTTCAGGAGGTAAAGAATGTGTGTAAGTTTTCCAACAGGATGACAGTGCTGTGTCCTGTTGTAGTGTCCTTAAGCAAAACCTGAGTTAACCAGTGTGCGTGTTAGTGAAGGCAAATGACGGGTGGAGGGGGCGGTGGGGGTGAGCGAGCTGAGTGGGACATGGCAGCAGCTCTGTAAAACTGCAAACAGGAACCAGATGAGGTGTGATTAGTGCTGACAGGCAGGCTTCCTGTCTCTCTGCACTGCTAAGGAGAGAATTGCTGCTTGGTCCGACCACAGACCCAAAAACCGTCCTGGCAAGACGGTAACTTTACGTAGTAAAATGGGTTGATTGAGATTAAATTGCACCAGGTCAACTTTATTAAAAGAATGATCTTGTTATTGCATTCAGTGGAGGTCAGGATGTGATAGAGCAAGAAAGATTGCCTGTGAACAAATGAATAAGGATCCCAGCTATTGGATCCCAGCCTGATTATGGGTTGTAGAAACAATTTGTCACTCATTTGTAAGCATCTCTAGCTCTCCAGCTCTCCAGCTCTCTGAGCATCAATAAATGACCTAAAATGAAATTCATGACCACATTCTGGATCGATTTCCACATTTTCTCTCAGTTCCCATAGCCTCGCTGTGGTGAGCTCCCTGAACCCTCCCACTGAACGGTACAGAAGTTGCACAATTGAGACGAGCTGTAGTGTGGTCCAAGACGCTGGGTCCCAAGCTGGACTGACAGCAAAAGCTCCCGCACAGCTTGTCTCTAATTAATTAGATTTGAGAGGCAGACACTGTCACGACCAGGATACAACGGTTCTCACAACCTGCGAATAATTCCTCTGTGACACGATTTGCTGGTGAATAATGTAATTTAGGATGTTATTCGGCCTACCCTTTCAAGACTAGAGGATGTGATTGATATCAGTGAGCTATAGTGTGTACTCAAGCCTTAGTATAACAGGATTGTAAGTGCTGGAAAGTAAATCCTTTGCCTTTTTGTTGAGAAAAGTTGACTTGCTATTATATTGGCCATGGGAAATATTTCAATGACACTTTGTGACACAAAGCCTTACACTCATTATATCTGTTTTCATCTAGGTTGTAAACTGTTGGCCTGTTTACAACCTGTCTGATCATCTAACTGCTCATGTTACTTGCCTCATGGGACTTTGTAGCAATGTCATAATTTCCTATATAGCAGCAATGAACTTGGAATAATGGAAAACCCTCAAAGAAATGAGACCCAAATTGTGATAAAATGGAGTGCTGGCTTGTTGTTCAGTATGTATTGCGTTTTAATGTGCTGTCTTACATGCTGTTGATTAGACTTTGACACATTTAGCAGTCCAGTGTGGTTCTGCTCCACTAGCTGAGTGAGTGACAGAGGTCTGCTGAGTGCTCTGCTAATGAAACTCATTCCCCTGCATGTCTGTCTCCATGGTAGCCCCCCCCCCCAACACACATCACAGCTCCAGTCAGCTCCTACCTGCTTCCCATAAAGCAGGGGAGCACTTATACCCCCCTACTTTCTTTTCTCTACAGTGTATAGTCTCCTATTTCCTCGTTCTGTCCAACTACAGCAATGTAGTCCATGTCAACAAGTAGTAAAGTCCGCTGGGTGGGTGGGCCCTATGTGGAAGGTCATGGAAATGACAACATTACACAGTCAGTGAAAAGATACAGGTCCTGACAAGTTCTTTGATCCAGTATTGTTTATACAATTCTTAAGTTTCCAAAAGTCAGTAAAAACATCAAACACACACACTGGATTCAAATTGACTTGTGTCAAGGTTTTTTTTGTTAAGTGGCATTTTCTTACTATGTTTTGATAGAAAATGTTCCTTCTAAAATGTTTGCTTTTTTTCAATGATTAATTATTACAAGGAAGCAGTTTTTCTAATTATTCCACAATCTCCACTTAACAAGCTGTTGCACCATGCAATAATCAGTAAACACATCTTTCTGGTGATCAGTATCAAAGTAATTATGTCATAATAACCGTAAAACCAAGTTTGTTATGCCAGTGTCATAATAAAACTGTGTGATTTTGCCAAAGTATTACTAATAATAAAGTAAACAAACAAAAAATTTGGCACGTTCCTAGTTTAATCATAGCCACAGCAGCAGCTTGTCATAATAATTAACCTCATTTAGTTTTATGCTTTTTGGCTTTTTCCCTTGCCTTAACTGTGTTATATATGTTTTTGGCTTATGTAATAGGTTCAAAAAGTGAAAAAGCCCAAAGTCCACCCCAAAGAGAGTCAGTCCCCCCCCCCCCCCCCCACGAAACCAAGCTTGCTAGAACGGCAGAGAGTACAGATAGTTTCATCATATCCAGAGATGCATGGGGAAATTCCCTCTGTTTCGTCTTCCATAACACGATGAATTGAAGAGTCAGTGGTTAAAATTTGTTTTTGGCACTATTCCCCAGGACTACAACCCCAACTTCATGTTGTGTTCTGGTCATTTTGTGGAGGACTGCTTCTGGAATCGGGCGCAAACATTTTTTATACACCTTTACCAAGTGTTCAAGTGGGCAGTTTGAAGGTTGTAGCTAACCTACGCTAAAGTTGTAGCTAATGTTATACCCAGTGTACAATAGTTTGCTATTTTTTAACAGATTCTGATTTAAAATATGGTGATGGCTGTGCATTTCAAGTTGTGAAATATTGCTATTGTGTGGATGTGTAATGATGAGTAACTTATACCAGCTTCTGTTACGGGTCACAGTCAAATGTAGCCTCTTGAGCTAACGTTACAAAGTTAGCGCTTAGTTAGCGCTAACGTCTTGTGTTGAAATGGGTTTGCTCAAAGCTTTTGACCACAATTACGTAACACTTGGTGTTGACAAACTGACCAAAGAGCCGGTTAATTAACCCGACTCGGGTCATTGAACTGGGAGAATCGAGTGCCATACGTCAAAGAACCAATCTGCTCTCGCTTTTTTGTTAGCGCCTCCACTGGAGTGCTGGTAGAATCAATCAGGAAATGGGTTACCGCGAGCCGAGCAGCACCGAAAAAGTTGTTAAAGAGTTGTAGATTGGAGACCGCGCACCAGAATGTAACCGTGCAACCGCTCAAGTCTAATGTAATCAAGCGGTGTCTTGGTTCTCGGCAACATTTGAGTTATTAACCAAGCCTTTTTGAGTCCACCTTAGATGATTTTGTTCATTACAATTCACACATTATCGATGGGGAAGTACATCACATACAAATACACGTCATGTTATCATGGTAGTTGTGTTAAGTTAAATTTCTGTTACATGGTAAGTAAGCTGTCTTGAGGAGACCACGCACCAGGCTACTGTACGAGACGTAACCATGCCTAATGCATGGGTCTACGTAATCAAACGGGTGTCTAGATTCTCAGTAAGTTTGAGTTATCAACTGATCCCAGAAGCCTTTGTCTTGTGCATCCCAATTATAATTAATAATGTTTACTAATTATTAATAGTGTTGAATTTTATTGTTTTAAACATTTTAAACAACAGTTTATTGTTACACACATCATATCACTCAATATACCTGTACATATGTATTAGATATCAAGTAATGATTAAAAAAATGTTTGTAAGCCTATAAGAAACCGTTTTTAAAACATCTATAACCAGTACATAGACAGATGGACCAGATATTCCTTTAGATATACACTTGTTAAGGGTTACTAGTTGGTTTGTAGACCGTCTATAACCGTCTACAATGTCTGGATGGTTATTATAAAGTTGCAACAGATGACTGTAATACCTTGTTAAATAGTTAATAAATACTTTGTAAACCATCTATAAACATTATTTAGATAGACAGTTCATACTTTGTCAGTGGTTACAAGTTGGTTTGTAGACCGTCTATAAACAGTGTCTGGATGGTTATTATTAAGTTGCAACAAATTACTGTAATACCTTGTAAATAGCTAATAAATACTTTTAAACCATCTATAAACATTATTTTGATAGATAGTTAATACTTTGTCAGTGGTTACTAGTTGTCTATAAACAGTGTCTGGATGGTTATAAAGTTTCTCTCTCTCTCTATAAATATATATATTTGGATAGATAATAATATAGATATAGATAAGATATAGATAATTTTTTGCATCACTGCTTTACAAAGCATTTACTAACCAATACCTAACTATGAAAAAAATCAGTCTAAACTTTACCATCCAGAAACTGTTTATAGACAGTTTTCAAACCAACTATTAACCACTGACAAAGTAATAATGTTTAGATTGGTTTACAAAGTATTATTGACTATTTAACAAGGTATTATAGTCATCTATTGCAACGTTATAATAACCATCCAGACACTGTTAACCATCCAGACAGTTTACAAACCAACTAGTAACCCTTAACAACGTGTTAGAAATATCTGGTCCATCTATCTATTTAATGTATATACATGTTTTAAAAATGGTTTCTCAAAGGTTTACACACATTTTTTAATCATTACCTGAT
This sequence comes from Etheostoma spectabile, assembly GCF_008692095.1. Classification (NCBI taxonomy): domain Eukaryota; kingdom Metazoa; phylum Chordata; class Actinopteri; order Perciformes; family Percidae; genus Etheostoma; species Etheostoma spectabile. The sequence goes on from NC_045754.1 coordinate 22,326,435, forward strand.
ACCTAATATAGTATATGAGGACTATAATGTGTGTAACAATAAACTGTCTATCTATTAATAGTGGTTATTATATAATTTAAATAAGTGTTACCAGATATCTCAGTGGGCACACAGTCCCATGGTACGGCTAGCAAAATACCGGTTAGATTGCCAGATACTGTAGTTTACCGACTAGCTGTGCGAGTAGTCGCTACGTCTCCAAGCTTCTGGACCCACCTATTTTGCATGGACAAGTCCATGTCAAACAGGTTTATTATCACAGAAAAATCACCAATTGTCTTCTTTGACTTCAAGAGCATGTATGAATTCACTTGATAGTTTTGCAGAAAACATTACTCTCAGATAGAGAAGATTTTCACCGGTAAAAAAGAATAAAAACAAAACAAAACATTTGTAAAAAAAAATGGGAAAACAAAGAAAACAAGCAAATGTACAGCAAAATGACAGGAAGGCCAGCAGTGTCTTTCTTCAGGTAGACGGTCTCAGGCAGAGCAGAGACAGGAAGAAATTCCCAGCGGTGGGGCCATCTCATTATGATATCCTGTTACAGCCTGGAGCAGCCTACCAGCTACAGTTTTGTAGATGTTACAGACTCCCTCCCCTTCTCTCTCTCCTGTCTCTCTCTGCCTGTCTCCGTCCTACACAGGACAGTTGCAGGAACACGTTCATGCAAATTAGAATGAGAAATATGCCGACATTTCTCTTTGCTAATTCAAACTTGTTAACCTGTTTTTCAGGACAGTTTTGTTTTTTTTGGCCCCTTTCTATATAGTGCAAACTGCTCTTCTCTACGCCCCCACCCCTTCCTTCTCAGTTTTTATGGCACACAATGATTATACATCATTGAGGCTGTTTTACCTTTTCATTTCATGCACCCAACTCCCAATTACACTCATCAAAGATGAGGAGTGGAGGAGGGGGGATGCAGGTTTGGTTACATTTTCAAACGCCACTAGCCCAATAGCTGAATGGATGTTTTCTTCTATTTTGTCTCCGCTGTATAATAAAAGCCAATGTTTTCCAGACATGACACTGCTCAAAGAATGCAGTAAAAGTCTGTAACAGATGCATCACAGTATGGTGAACGCTGGGTTGTTTAGACAGAGACACATCAAGGCCTGTTAAAAACAAGCCTTACGACATCGACCCTGGATAAAAGTCGGAGAAAACACCAGAACTTAATCGTGTTCTCAGCAGACTGATATAAATTCAGATCCAAACATAATAGTCTAAAAAGTATAAAAAGTCTCAAGTGTTTGTCCTTCTGCGATAACTAACCAACACTGAAGCATCACTCCTTTCGTCATCCTTGACTCATCCATTGGCAGCTACCTCTTCCTCACCAGAAATAGTTTATATTTGCCATTAACAGAGGTGCTGACGAGGCCCGAAAATGTAACAAGTTTTTTTGACTAAGCTTCAACTTTATGAGTTTCAGGAAAAGACGTACCACACAGTGAGATACTGGGGGATGCAGAAATGGTAGTTGGAAGTTTGTGTTTCTTTTTTCATGTGTTAGCTCTGTTAGTGAATTATATATATAAATTCCATGCCCGGATTTGTTACCACAGACGCCAAACTGAAGTGTAATTGCATGCAAGTTTATGAGATCCATTTGGCATAGTGGGTTATTTGACAAAATGAGAGAGAGAGTTTGTGTGTGTGTGTGTGTGTGTGTGTGTGTGTGTGTTTTGTGTGTCGGTTGGTGGGTATGGTATATCCTTTTTACAAACATACACTCACTCTGTCACACCCTGTACACACACACACCCACAGACATATAGACGTGAAATGAAAGGCTTACATTGTCTGTAGTTCACCGTGGCAATTTAATAAAGGTTATGTGGGAGGCGTCAGAGCAGAGCAAGATTATGTCTGCCCTGTCTGCGTTTGTGGAATAGTTCAGGGCTTAATTGAATCAAGTCATTATTTGGGTTTTAGTAAATTCCATCCAAAAGTCAGGAGGGAGAGAGCAGGGGAATAGTCCACCAGCTAACCAGCAATATATGTGGATTTTAATTGCGGAATCATAAAATCTGTTCATGTCAATAAATATTTGATTGTTGCAAGAACTCTACGAGCTAGCAGAGGATGGAGAGTACTGGAAGAGATCTACTGGTTGGTGGTATGGTATATGTTTCAACCACATCTGAAGAACCTTCAACTTCGAAGTTGGACTGCATATAACACTTTTCAACATTACATCAAGGGGAGACACTTTGTTTCCCTCTTTCGCTGTAGACTCTAAGAAGCTAATCCTCGTCACTTGTTCTACCACACACTCTACACGCACACACACAGGCCTGCTACATATATATACATGTATATATATTTATATATATATATATATATCTGTACATAACCAGCCATTCAACATGGTGGAAGATGTTGGCTTCAGCAGGCTCATTTGATGACACCGTATGTTTTGGAAATGGAAAATAGAAAGAGAATGAATGATACTGTGCTACATGACAATGCCCGTAACATGGCTAAAGCTATGGTAGAGTTTGGTGTGGCGAGTCTACCGTGCATGGCACACACGCTGCAACTGGCGGTGCATGAAGGCGTCATATCCTGCCCTCGCTCCAGCTGTACGCAAATACCTACGAGTGTTGACAGTGAATGGCTTTTTATCATTGGTAAACAGAACAGAAGCCTACTGGTCAGCTGAAGTTGTCAGCCTAGTTAGTTAATAAAGACGGCTAGAAGCAATGGGGGGGTGGGACACCGGTAACTGGTAACTAACGGAGGTGTAACATTATGAATTGCCGCTGTTCTGACTCGAGTGCCTGGGTCTGTTTCCCAACGATTCATTATCCAACATCTGTCCCCCTGATTTGCTCATGGAATATCTGGAAACATCACAAGGTAATCTGTATTATGAGCTTGTAAAAGGCCCAATCAAACATCTTGTCGTTTTTCACAACTCTGTTGGACACATTTTGCTCCCTGGTGTTGTTTGGTGTTTGGTACAGTGCCAGAGGCGCTTGTTGTCATGATAATATGTACCTCGCTCTGGCCTGGGAAGGATTTACCACGGTAATTGTTGTTTGTAAGCAGCACTGAAGAAATAAAAAGAAGAAGCACCTGGTGACAAGCCTGCATTCACACACACACACACACACACACACACACACACACACACACACACACACACACACACACACACCGACAGAGGAACAACTGGCTTTCATTGCCGAGTTCAAAATTTCGGCTTTATATTTTCTCTCTTTGCAAACACAGGCGTGAGAACACGAACGCGGCTGACCACTATCTTGTTAGGTAAGTTCCCTCCAGATTTTGAACCTGAGGAAGAACTTGCTCTGCACAGTGTCTTCCAAACGTTTGAACAATATCTGCCACAATTTCCAGGGAACAGAAGCTTTCTACCAATTAAATTCAGCAGCACCATACCTGTCATTTACCCCCCCCCCCACCCCCAAAACTGGTTTTAACCAGCTTGATGGGACTTTCTGGCAACTGAGAGACAACAACAAAATGCTGACTTACAAGAGAAGCTCTGCATCCTTAGCCCCAATGTGGTTTTGGGGTTGAATTGGATTTGTCAATAGGATAGATAAGGTGACCAAATTTCCAAAATTAAATCTATGAAAGAAAAGTGGGGGCCAAGTACAATTTCATGTATTTTGAATATGTATATGGTAACTGTTGTCCTGTAATGAACTGAGGTGCAGACGGGCTAGTAAAATTTGTTACTTAAACTCGATTCATGAGGACTATGGTTAACTGCTCCTCAGATCTCTGCAGGGTAAATCCAGATCTAATCCAAATTTTTCTGTTGCACAACTAAAACAATTTTTTCTACTTTCTACTTTCAGCAACACTTTGGCTCAGTTTACCGCTGCCCATGACGATTATGATTGGTTTTAAGAAATGCCAATAATCCAGAGCATGTTTTTCTCCCATCCCAGAATGCTGTGTGGACTAGCCAGACCCTCCTCTGCAGTGCTGTGAAGAAAGGTCTGAGAAAGCGAGACAACTAACTGTCACGTCCAGTCCCTGTGTCAAGTTTCTGTTGGTTTCATGTTTTCTGTTTTTTTTTTCCAAAGTCACTCTGTTCCCTTATGTGTTGTCTTGTTTTACTTCCTGTCTTTTGGTTTCCCCACCTTTGTAATTGTCTTATGTCTTTCACCTGTTCACCAGCCTTGTGTCACCTGCCCCTTATTATCCCTTGTTTACTTGTGTGTTTAGTCCCTGTGCTTTCTGTGTCTGTTGTAGGTGGATTAGCGTTTGTCATGGTTTTGTTCATTGTCTGTTTTCCATTAGAATTCCGTCCGTGTGTACTGTGTGTTAGCGCTCCTGGATTTCTTCCCGTTCCTGCCATGTTCCTGTGCTTCTGGATTTACTCACCAGCCCAGCTTACTTGTTTGTAAGTCTCTTTGTGTTCGGATTAAAGTATTATTATTATTTCAAACTGTTGTACACTCTTCGCCTTCCTGCACTTGTGTCCTAACCTCACACTAACTAACTAGTTAACGTTTTTCTGACTGATTTGCCCTTTTTTTTGAGCCCCTGCCCCGTAATATAGCAAACCAGCACAACATGTTTGTCTACTCGGCTCCACAGTCTTTACTGACATATCTACCGGTGCTGCGCATCGGAGTGTGAATGTGTATGAGTGGTTATCTGATGAGCAGGTGGCACCTTGTACGGCAGCCTCGGCCACAGTGTATGAATGTGTGTGAATGGTGAATGTATCCTGTATGATGTAAAAGCGCTTTGAGTAGTCGTTAAGACAAGAAAAGCGCTATATAAACACAGCACATTTACATCTTATTTCTTTATATCCCAGACGTCTTGATAGAAGAAATCTTTTCACCTTTTTTAGTTATTTTTTTTGTACATTTTAGGCCTTTAGTTGACAGGACAGCTGAAGACATGAAAGGGAAGGGAGGGGGGGGGGGGATGACATGCAGCAAAGTGCCACAAGTTGGAGTCAAACCCAGCCCCACTGCTATGAGGAGTTAAAACCTCTACATATGGGCACCCGCTCTACCATCTGAGCTATCTGGGCACCTCACCTTTTTTTTAACTGGTCTGATTATCAACGTTTGTTAACATTTGAGGGGACCACTTGTGTTGTAAAATTTGTATTTAATTTGGAAAGTAGAGGATAGTTAGCTTTGTTAACGGCATGTCCAATTCCCATCAGACCTGTTATTTTAACACCTGCTAAATCATTTGCATCTCCAACACATTCAGTGCAATAATGGTCTTATACCTTGTGTTGTCTTCCCATCAAAATTGAAAATCAACACTTTTGTTGACGCTTTTAATCAACGTTTTCAAGTTTTTCTCATGTTTCTGTCCCTTTTTTTCAACACTTTTGATGCTTTTTTTCAACGTTTGCCACTTTTTTGGGACATTTTCAACACTACGTAACACTGACTTATTAACTTTAGTTTTACAGGTATTTTTGAAATGTATGGTCAATAAACCTCATTTATAGGAAATTATACCCAAGGTTTGAGTTAGAAAAGCATAATTTAGGAATTGTGTTGACTAAAATGAAAGGAAAGTATGTTGATGATAATTACAGACTGGAGTATGTAACTTTTACTCAATACTATTTCAATTTCAAATGCTATAAAATTGAATACGACACCCTAAAATTAATGAGAGTAGAGAGTTGTACTTGCCAAAGAGCGTTGTTGAATCAATCATGTCATTTTGGGGATTTGGATAGTTTAAAAGAACATTGATATAGGAAAACAGGTCAATTTGACCCAAGGACAACATGGGGGTTAAATATTATAAGATAACATTAGCTCTATCTTCTGTTAGCCATCAAGTTGTGGTGGCTGCAAATGACCAGACTGTCAAAACTCACAGCAATGAAGTGTCCTGTGACCTCAGCATTCTGTGGGTAACCAATGACTTGAAACGCAGTATAACGTATAGAGTCACACAAGAGCGCTAATGTATGCCACGACTAACAGTGTTAACCCCCCAACTACCTGTGAGGCCATCTGAATTGAAGTAATACAATTGAGCTGTTTTTATTGCTTACTTACACAGAAGTGGGGTCCGTGGCCTTCTGCCAGGGGTTCTGTGAAGTTTTCAGATCTATTAATTTCATTTACCATGATGTAAAAACAGGCTTCACAGTTAAATGAATAATATATATATATTTAATTTACAACAATTCATAGATTACTTTTAAATCTAACAAATCTATATCTTAGAATCTGCAATATCTTTAAATGGCCTACTTCTCTAATAGCTTTATAATACATTTATCTTGTGTTCTTTCACATATCTACAACCTCCCCCTTCCCCTAGTTTCTCCATTCATTTTATCCTTTGGGCTCTGTTCCAGCTCCAGCTTTTAATGTCTGTGCCAATAAATACAATTTTTGTATGAGGAGGCAAAGCATCCAAGTAAGGCCTTGGCTTGCCTCTCCTCTTTCATTAAATAAGTCAACAAATACAAACCCCAATTCCAGTGAAGTTGGGATGTTGTGTAAAACGTAAATAAAAACATAATACAATGATTTGCAACTCCTTCAACCCATATTCAATTAATACACTACAAAGATAAAGGTTCAAATTTTTTGTGCAAATATTCCCTCCTTTTGAATTTGATGCTTGAAAAAAACTACACTGTAAAAGAAAAGTGGTTTCTTTAGACAAAAATATAAACTGTGCCCACCAGCACCACAAAGCATACACAAACAGTGTTCCAGCTTCCAGCCAATAACGGACAAGAAGGATTTGGGGGTCGGGGTTGGGGGGGTTGGGGGTTAGTGTGTGGAAACACAGAAGGGAGGGGGAGGGGACGGGATGAGGAGGAGGGAGGGGCAAGCTAGTCTCGTTTTGTTTGAAAATACTTTGAACGTCAACAAGAAGCAACGTCACCCAACATTGCTTACAGCACCTTAAAGAAGGTCAAGAAGCAAGTATGTAGGATACCCCTCTGATGGAGTCTAGGCACTGCTGGTGATTGGGATGAATGAAGAGGATGCTGAGATCTGGATGTATAAGCAGAGGAGCGAGCGCTGAACTGGATGTGAATAGGTAGGAGGAAGAGGGTAGCGATGATTGAAATTACGCCAAGCTTTATTTGTTGCTGTAGTCCTTGTTCAGTTGGAGACAGTAGAACAAGGTCAGCAGCATAAAACCTCATTTTTTTAAGAGAGAGAGACAAATCACATATTATCGCTCTCTCTCCCACTGAGCGGACAAGGCAGATGTCCAGCGCCTACAGCCAGTGTGAGGTTTCTGCCTCTTAAAAGGATTTTTCGTTCCCACCAAATGCTTGCTTAGAGAAAATGTTGTTATTTATGTTGTCAATGTCTATTTTATTTGTATAGCGCCTTTTCCCCCCAAATAAACCCAAAGTGTTATACATTAAAAACAGCATACACATTCAAACAAAGCATGGATAAAGAATACACTGCAAGCATTAAACACAACTAGACAATCAACAAAAGCAAACATACAAATGTGACCATACAAATTCAGACAAGCACATACACACACCACAGTAATGAAACAATGTCTAAGAAAATAAGGTTTTGAGTTTAACGTTGAATGTGGATACAGTTGTGATGAACCTCAGGTCATCAGGCAGCTTGTTTCAGTGAGCAGGATTGCAGTAACTGAAGGTGGGACCTGGATCTAATTCTGTGTACAGTCAAAGTGTGGTCTAGACCTGAGGCCTGTACTACGAATCAAGATCAACATGCCATGGATTTCTTTCAGTTACCTGGCTTCACTAACACTAACAAACATGGTCCAGCATAAACTGTGTCACGAAGATGGTTAACAACTAGGTCAATCAACCCAGGGTTTCCCAATCCAGCAATGTGCACGTTCAAATGAAAGATTTGGTGTTTGCACAGGACGACCAATCGCAAATATCTACCAGAGCTGCATATTCAGAAGAGCCAACTATAATTCTACATAAATATGAAGAACACAGACATGGTTTTACAGGCAAAGTGCTGCTTTTTCACTTCAGGAAGGAAAGCTGGCAAAAAAAGCAGACTCTGTAAATGCATAAATCCCAATGCTTATCACCATAACTTCCCCATCAGTCAGGCACAATCTGAATATAATTACAGTTGTGCTTTCCATTAACTGTCATTGCTTTAGCCAATTATTTCAGTTGCTACCCTGGCAGTGGGAAGTGATCGTGAGAGCAAATAAAACATATAAAAACATAGATCAAACCGATGTGCTCATTGGCAACACACGGCTCAAGAAGCCGACAAATAGCCTATACGAAATAACATAGGCTAAACTCACTCAGCCAACATTTGAATGTGTTTTTATATGTATTAATTTAAGGGCGAAATCACCATCAACAAACCCACCAGACTCCATTTAAATAATCAGTCATTTTACCATAGTAAAACACAAATAGCCTATGTGAAATTCCCTCCTCTTACAATCTATAGCTTTCATAAAAATACCCATTGGGGAATGTTAACGGGGTTTTCAGTCTCTAAAGGCATCTCTCTCTCTCCGCTAACTGAATGATAACAGCGTTGATACCGTTAACAATTTAGTCTTGATTGCTTAGTAGGCATTGCTTTTCCACTGCTCTTCTCCATCTGGAAACGTGTCCTGAGATAACTTCTGTCATGATTTGACACCATAAATAAAATAAAAATGGAATTGAATGATGCAAAAACACTCTTTAGAGCTGTGGGCATCTGTAGAGTTGGGTGATAATTTTGTCAGGATTTAGAGAAATGGCAGACCCAAAAATGCAAAGACAACAGGCAGTGTTGAGTTCCAAGATTTAATGAATATAAAGGGTTACAACAAAAAGAGTCTTTAAGTAAGCAAGCAGAATAGTTCCAAAAAATGCCAAAACTAGGAATCAAAATAAACTAGAACACATGACAACGGGGTAAAACGCAACAGAGAAAACAAGAGACAGTAAACAACAAGGAAATAGGGAATGAATTAACACACAAAAAACAGGAAAAACTATAACCAAAAACCACAACCATGACACATTTGTCAGTGTGTTGAATCCATTTGTTAAAATGAAACATTGGGAACAATTTATAATAACGGTACATGAATTATCACAAATTCATGCATGAAAAAGCATTAACGTTGTACTTACTATCAGTTATGCATGACTTAATGAAGGAATAATACGTTAATTAATCTATCAATTAAGGTATTTCTATCATCATGATTTCTGATTTATTAATGATATTCTTGTCTTCTTCAAAAAACTGACCAATCACAGCAGTGTACATATACTCTGAAGAATTGTAGTGTTGTAATCATGGTTAACTAAACATTATTCATTATTTCATCATGGTTGTGGCCCGCAAAGTGCTTACCTGGTCCATCTTTAATATCGATAAATAAGATATGATAAATGTTGGCGTAAGATTAAATGTATTAATATTTAAAGGAGTGGGTCGGCAAAATGAAACTGAGGTCGCTACATTGACACAAAGTACTTTATTCACAACAACATAAGGCACTTAAACAGTTATGCCTAAAAACAATGCTCCCCCAGGTAGGATATTTAGGTTTTTGTGTTTGAGGGGTCACAAATATGATTGCTTTATATCCCAGCATTAATCATACTTATCAATACTAAAGACGGATCAGGTCGGAACTTTATTTGAAGGGCCATACATATGAAGAAGTAATGTTTACATACTACAATTCAGTTTCTTTAGCCTGTCACTTTAACTACAGATTTACCAATGAAGAACACATAAATATCATAAATAAATCAGAAATCATGATTGAAATATCTTAATTGATGCATTTATTAACCTATTGTTGAAAGGGACTCACTGTTGGTAGGAGAAATCCTTGTGACTACGATTGGATTACATATTTTAGCTTGCGAAAAATTAAACAGAAAAAAAAGTCAATCGAGTCTGGCTGTTTGTTATGAAGAGCATTTGATGACATTCATGATGACAAAAACTTTTAAAGAACAAAATATCAGAAAATAAATCCATCTTCATGATGTAAATAAATGTAATGTGCATTTTAGTGTAGCTGCATTATTCACTGTGTGTGTGTGTGTGTGTGTGTGTGTGTGTGTGGTGTGTGTGTTTGTGTACTGATGGTTCATCAGTGTGCGTGACATGTGTTTAAGCTTAACAAGCAGCTCTTTGACTGTTTACCTTCAGTGTTTTGTTTGTTCTGCCGGCTTCTTGCATTCATTCTGCTTGCAGGAGAAGAAGAAGCAGAAAAAGAAAGAGGTGGAGGGATGGTCCTGGGAAGTGATGAAGGAGGGCAACACATGCCCATGTCAGCAAAGGAGTAGAGATAGATACAGGGCAAATATTTACTGTGCTCTCTGAGGGACTCCCCAGGAGGCCTGCTTAATGAAGGACGAGGGGTGTTTTGAGCATAGACTGTATATTAATAGACAGAACATGTGTGACGTCACCCATTGGTTTGTGGAGATCTGCAATGAGTCGTCAAGTTTGCCCTTACGGGTGCAGAAATCCTGGTTGCGGATTTGACGATTTTAGACGAGAGGGACACACTTTACACACTTTCACTGGCAACCACATCATAGCCACGCCTTAAAAGCCCTCCTGCTTTATCGTCAATTTTCAAATCAACGAGACGGTAATTCAAAAAGTGAACATCATTCTGTGATGCAGAAGACTTAAAACTAGCGTTTGAGACCATAAAGTCATTATGAAAATGTTTACTGAGGCAATGATTTAAGTGACAAGGAAGTCATTTTGCAACAAACGTCTATAGAAACCGACCTCCTTTTGCATCCGCATGTTTCGCCCCCTGCTGGAATTCAGATAGAATGCAGGTCAAATGCACTTCTGTATTTGCAGGACTTCGCCCAATCTTTACAGTCTATGGTTTAGAGTAAGGCGCGGCCGTTCAATTAGCATCTCCCACCAGCAGACAGTAGTTTGTGTACAAAGCTACTGAATTACTGGGGGGGTAGTGTGTGTGTCCTAAGGATGTGAGCGTAGGTGTGTATTTGTGTGTGTTAATTAAAGCCTCTTGCAGATTCATCATTTTGAATCTTTGAGTGGTGGCTTCAGGGTGGGGCTGTGGTCGTAGGCACTGCAGGGTCGGGGGAGGTATGTGCTAAAGTGTCTGTGTTTAGGAGGGGGGGGGGGGGGGGGGGGGGCTGTGGTTGAGGGTCTTTCCAGCTCCTTATTATGTTAACAGTGTTTATGTTGTCCACTCAGAAACCCCAGAGGATGTTTAGACAGAGGGCTTCATTAACTAATGCTGAAGCCATTAGCAGCACACGCACACGCACTCAGGCACGCACCCACGCACGTACACACACACACACACACACACACACACACACACACACACACACCACACCACACACACGCACAGACACATGCACACAAACACACTCACTTTAATTCTTTCTCTCTTTCTTCTAGGGATATTTTGTTCAACTGTTAAAGGGAGTACCATAAACACAAAGGAAGGGTCCACACTCACTTAACCACACGCACACACACACGCACAGCCACATGCATACAAACACACTCACTTTAAATCTTTCTCTCTTTCTTCTAGGGATTTTTGTTAACTGTTAAAGGGAGTACCATGAACATAAGAAAGGTTCCACACTCACTTAACCACACACACCCCACACACACACACACACACACACACACACACACACACACACACACACACACACCACACACACACACACGCCACACACACACACACACACACACACAAAAAGACAACCTTAGAGGGTCTTGAAAACTAACCATACAGCCTGTGGAACCTGAGCTTTCCATCCAACAAACACAATTGAGCGAATCACTGTGGAATCGTGCTGACACAAAAATCACTACCAGGTAGAGACAAATGAACCGTGGAGATATATGATACCAGCAAACTTGTTTATTTCTGTTGTCACATTCAGCTGTAACTGTAGAATAGGATCTATTTATATATAGTTAAAATGGAAGTCAGACCTATCTAACATTTCTGCTGTGCTTCTTTGCTGTAGTGTGTTGCTTTGCTAGCGTCTTTGATAAACCAAATCTAGTGATACAAACAGCCACATCTCACTGCCAGTCGGACAGACTGTTAGTTTAAACACATTCTCACTACCAGCGAGTCAAAGAGTGATGCCTCGTCAGTTGTTACTGACACAAAATGTCTCCTTTAGCGTCTCAGTCAGACGCAGTGGGGCTTTCAACTAATTTGCGCTTGGTCGGGACCAATTTGGCGTCATTTAAAAGATGTACTTTATGTGGCACAAGAACTGGACAGGTTTTGGAACAGATTGTGGGTGGCGTTACAACATTTTCAGTGACACGCGGGACAAGAATGAAACCCAAACCCAGGTCTCCTGGGGGAAAGTCTTGTGTTGTCTGACGCTCCACCACCCCAACCATACTACTTGCTACCATTGTTGGTCTTTATACTACATCAGCTTACAGCGCTGGGGTCGAGCTACTGCTAATTGAGTCCCATACAGACCCTAGGGATGATTTTTGCATCGATATCTGACGCTGGGAGCCACTGACCAAGCATCACCATTTGACGAGTTGGGAATAAAAAGCTGTTGCTAATGTGGATGGTGTCATTTTCTTTATTCTGTGGCCCGACAGGTAAATTAGGTCCCCAACCTAATGTTAGTGAAAGTGTTGACAGATAAAAGCATCAGACATGCATTTTAGATGAACAGGATGAGAGCACATCTAGTTGTTCTTCAAACCCGTTTGCTCAGCACTGTTAAATAGTATGTGCGTGACACAGGAGTTTTCTACCCGGAAGTGACAAACAAACGTGATTGGGGCTGTTTCTCAATCCGAAGAATGCAAAGAATGGATTTGTGTTCTTGGGGGGGGGGGGGGGTTTGCTTGTTCTTAAGAATTGACTTCCAAGTTTACAAGCACACAGAAGACTGTTGACAGTTTGAGACAATGCACTCTTCCTGGTATTGTGCAACAGCACAGCACAGAAGCTGGCAAACACATCAATACAACCACTCTCTAAACTATTTATTAATAATATTATATATTAAAGTAATTATTATTGAAATGAGCTTCGGACAAAAAAAAAAAAAACCTCATTATTGCAATATTACTGAAAAAAAAACTTATTGAGCTTTGAGTTTTGTTATGTTTATGATGACCAGTGCTTTTTTAATTAATTAGACATTGTATGGTGTAGCTCCAACACCCACCCACAGGGTGAAATAAGGCAAACAAGACAACAAGGGGAAGCTGCTATATTGCTCGACAACAATTGCTTTTCGGTTACAGCAACAAAACAGTGGAAACGTATCCCTTATAACCGTCTCTATAACCAGTAACTTATTATTATTACTGTTCACCATTACAACTCCTTAATTATGTAAATACTGTATCATAACATTCCTTTAACTATGTAAATTCCGTACAAATCCACACTCCTTATATTTCTTTATTTATATTTCTACTTGATATTTATACAGTTTGTGCAACTGCAACACAGAATTTCCCTTCGGGGATCAATGAAGTATTTCTGATTCTGATTCTGATAACTTAATCCTCACTTGAATGCCGATATGAATGTTGGGATACTGGTGTTGCCAAGTTCATACAAGTTACCTACCAATGCATCCTTGGTAAAATGGGCATGTCAAGAACTTTTCTAGCAAATTTAACTGCTCTTGGCGAAATGTAACCTATTGATACAGTACTATGACCACAGAAAATGACGGTTCACAAGGACACATAACAAGAAGAGACAACAAAGCAGATTTAGAAAGGCCCTAGGTCTATACCATTCCTTTTATGTTACGAATACCCTGTGTCAGCCAGCACGCTCAGCAGGCACTGTATCCACTTTCATTCCCCCTAATTTAATCAAAATCATACTTGCACAAAGCTTTACAAACAGGCATCACAACTCACAAAATAAATAGCAGGTATGGTCTTTGTAATCAAATGACAGTGCTGGTGTACGGCTATTGGAACTGGCAGCAGATGAGCGAGTGTTGGCCAGCATTTTGAAAGATAGTAGTTAAGAGAATGGAAGAGGCACGTAATTGTCCTGGAGCACATTCAGACATCAGACAGTTTTTTCCTTTTTGTTTTGTAACTGTTATGCATCAAGCTGTGGCTGCTTAAATCCCAGTCAGAGCAGGCGACACTGAGCAGCCATACAGGACAGGATTCAACTAGTTTTACTTTTATGGTAGCCAGTGATGGGAAGGTAAAAGAAATAGGATGGAATATTTACTGTCCCATACGTGAACGTACAATTTAATATTACAAAATAAATAATGTGATCATCATAAGGCAAACAACCATGATATACAGGGCCCGTTGTTGTCTTAATTTCAAGCTACTCTAATATTTTTATATCAACAATGGGTCAATTATTGTGTAGTGTAATGTGAAAGGGGTCACAGAAAGGGTGGACACACTGAGTCCATCCTTTCTGTTTTGTGTCATCCAACTCTGTAGTTCCCTCAACTCTGTTGAGCCTTTTTGTTTTTTGCCCTCTTTAAAGCTCATTGTTTTGGTTTTGTGGCCACAACTTTACTGTTTTCGTTTTCTGCTCTTACCGCTCAGTGGTTAGTTTTCAGCTGATGTAACAATGACTCAGATATTTTTAAAATATATATTTATTTTTTAAACAAACATCTGAGAATTCTTCATTAATTGTAATAAGGGGCAGCAGTAGCTCAGTCTGTGGGGACTTGGCTTGGGAACTGGAGCTACCAGTGGTAGATGGAGAGGTGCCAGTTCACCTTCTGGGCACTGCTGAGATGTCCTTCAGTTGGGCATCGAACCCCCGACTGCTCGGGACGCTGTGCTGCAACCATTTATCATTTTGAAATCTTTGTCACTGACGCATGTGCCTGTGTGTGTTAGTAAAGAAAAAGAACAATTTCTCCAAAGGGACAAGTAAAGTACATTGTTATTATTATAACGCAACTTTATGAAGGTTGTAGGAAAATTTGATGTATAGAAACATATTTCTTTAAATTTCATTTACAGTTACTGTTGTTGTTTTTTTGAGTGACTCATGCATAATTACATCTATTTGCATTCTTTTCCCTTTTTTCTCTTGGCTTTCTCTCATTGGAAGCATTTTCTGACCTTGTTTACTGTAAACTGTTATGATCCTCAGGAAATGACTACTTTTGAATGTGTGGTTTATGTAAATTTGGGGTGAAAATTGATTTACAACTGTCTGCTCCTCTTGAAAAGTCCAGACATTTTCACTTAAAATTGGCCAAAAACAGAAAAAGCCTTTAATATAAATAAGATTAAAGTCAATATAAGTAATTTATACCTTTAGAGAGTCACCTCTTTATAGTTTAATGCATAATAGGATTACTTTTTACTATATTGTATCTTTTACATATTGGTACACAGTGCTGTCTGACTCATATGCAGCACCTGTAGAGGAGGTTATCTGAGTGGAAAGTGTTTGAAGTGATGAGATATGATAGGAGTTACAAACAAAATCATGCACTTAGTAACAACTGCTCTCTTCTTCTTGTGGGTTTCTGTTGTTGCTTGGATTGTGTAACGCCTTTAAGGACTTTAAAAGTCTCTGTCACTGGCTTAGCCTGGTGTTTATGTAATTCTTATCAGGAACTTTTCTTCTTTCCTTCCTCCAGTCTACCACTTGACATGGGATGCCCACACTATGTTTAGAAAGGGGGTCTTGGAAGTGAGGCAACTGACTCATCAAAACCACAGACTGACACACACACACACACACACACACACACACACACACACACACACACACACACACACACACACACACTCAATGACCAAGTGTGCAATCTGCAGCCCTCAGGTACTCTAAACACACACACACGCCATATTGCGTGCTCTCCCTGTGTTTAGTCTTAAAAAGTCCAGGAAATGCCCCGCCTTTGAAGCTCCTAAGAAGCCCAAGCATGCCTTCCAGCGTCTCCCCTGCGCTGGGTTTTGAGCTGCTTTGGCCTATATTGATCCAGTTAGAGCTTCACTATAGGAGAGTTCATATTTTGTTGTACAGGCATGTATAAGATTCTGTTTATATTATAATGCACCACAGAACAGTCTATTAGCCGTAATAGGCTCCTTGGCTAACAATGAATAAAATAAAGAATGTTACAATTCATCCATGTCACTGTGAGGCCTGCTAAATGGAGTAACAGAGAAACACTATCACATTAAATTAAAGTGATTTAATTAATTATCTTGAATCGAATTAGCCATGAAACCCCAAGTAGTGCAGAAAGAACACATAAAACATGACATCTATCAAATGCATTAACTTTGCTGCTAGCGCTGCACCGTTTTTTTTTAACCACTTCTCCCTTGGATTTTAGGAGAATACAAAAGAAGCATTTTCTCTTTAACAAGACATTTTAAGTGTTTTTTAATGGTCTGCTCCTTGGTTCGGAGGAGGAGAGATTTATTTTGCTATGACAACTACAGGAATGCTCTTTTCTTGGCTTTTAAACATCCCAGACATCTAAGTGACACAGATACATTTGTGTACTGGTCAAAGACCCAACTAACTAACAGACCTTTAAGTAGGATGTAAGACAGTGTGTCTTCTAGCGTCGGAGGTTTGGCTCTTTGATTTTGACTCAATTAGCTTTTTTATTTTAAAATTTAAGAATGATTATCCACGCTTTCTAATTATGACAATAAATTAAAAGGAAATAATTTTCCATTTTAGGAACTACAGTGGTCTGAAAAGTTTTTGCCCCCCTCTGATTTATTTTTTGCATGTTTTTCACACCTAAATGTTTCAGATCATCAAACGAATTTAAATATAGGACAAATGTAACACAAAAATGCAGTTATTAAATGAAGGTTTCTATTATTAAGAAAAAAAATCCAAACCTACATTGCCCTGTGTGAAAAAGTGTTTGCCCCCCTGTTAAAACATTACTTCCCAGGAGTGTCCAGCTGACCAAAATTACCCCAAGAGTGCAGCGACGACTCATCCAAGAGGTCACAAAAGATACAAAATACTCTGTGGACTGACAAGACAAAAGTTGAACATTGTGGAAAGTGTGTGTCTCATTACATCTGGCGCAAACGTAACACAGCATTTCAGGAAAAGAACATCATACCAACAGTAAAATATGGTGGTGGTGGTGTGATGGCCTGGGGCTGTTTTGCTGCTTCGGGACCTGGAAGACTTGCTTTGATAAATTGAACCATGAATTTTGCTGTCTACAAAAAATCTTGAAGTAAAACGTTCGGCCATCTATTGTTGACCTCAAGCTGAAGCCAACTAGGGTTCTGCAGACAATGATCCAAAACACACCAGCAAGTTGCCTTCTGAATGGCTGAAGAAATACAAAATGAAGACTTTGGATTGGCTAAATCAAAGTCCTGACCTTAATCCTATTGAGATGCTGTGGCGTGACCCTCCAATGTGGCTGAATTACAACAATTCTGCAAAGATAAGTGGGCCAAATTTCCTCCACAGCGCTGTAAAAGTCTCATTGCAAGTTATCGCAAACGCTTGTTTGCAGTTGTTGCTGCTAAGGGTGGCCCAACCGCTTTATAGGTTTAGGAGGAAATCATTTTTCCCACAGGGCCATGTAGGTTTGGATTTTGTTTTCCCTTAATAATAACAACCTTCATTTATAAACTTTTGTGTTTACTTTGACTAATATTAAAATTTGTTTATGATATGAAACATATAAGAGTGACAAACATTTCCACTATTCCCAGGAGCCTTTTCAGTAACTTGTCTTGGCTAAATTTTTGCTTTGTATTGATGGGTGTCAATAAAGAGATAGACAGGAAATATAGAGAGAAAAGTGTGAATTGCAATGGCTGGAAACAGCTGGTTATGTGTTGTGAGGCCAGCAGGGCACCCTGCAATATAAGGACCTTCTGAATCTGAATTTTGGTCCTGGGCATGGCCCTTGGCCTCAAAAATCCTGCCTTGGTTGTAGTTCTTTTTTACAACCAAAGAACTAAAGTCCAAGAACTAAGTCCACTTCTAAACAGTTCTAAACAACTTTCCCCCCAAAACTGCATTTGCACTGGCCAAGTAGGAACTGGTAGGAGGGGCAAGGGCAAGCATGGCAACGCTCTTCATAGCGTTGTCACTTGACTTTAGCGCCACATACATCAACAAACCATTGCGGTGTTTAAAGACTAGGCTGGAGTACTTAACAGAGAAACAAAGAAGACAATGGCTCTAGCGTAATATGATCCTAATTGATATGATGGAAGAAGATAGAAGAGCAGACCGCAACAAGCAAAGGAAATGATGGGTAAGTTTAACTAGCATTAACAATTAGCTGGTTGAATGCGGGATCGTATGAGTAGGCGAATTGCAACAGACAGTGAAAATATGTACTGTTTGTGTTTCCTACGTTACTTGGTCACTAAGGGTTCCTATGTGGAAAAGGAAAAAGACCCTGCCCTGAAGTAGGAGCTGAAAACGTTACACAAACTGCGGGTCAGATGAAATTAATCATCCCCAAAATGGTCCAGTTGGAACACAAGAAAAAAAGGGTTCTAAGAATGTTATGTTCTAGGAACCACAAAAATCCCTCCAGTCGGAAAGAGTCTCATGACTGATGCAAGCCTTGAGGCTGTTACAACTTGTCTACAACATACTTCCACACAGTGAAGGGCCATTTACATGCTTTAAGAAATGTGTGCAGTGCCTGTTGTTGGCGCAGTTCGTACTGTTGGCAAGGTCCGGACAGTTACACATTTCGGGCTACACATGGGTGGCCCTGAGTAGCTACTCTATGTGGACACGGAAGGTATAATTCGTGCTTCAACAAGCAATTGTTTCCATATCTGAGCATAAAACACACAAGTGTTGCTACTTTCTGTCAACCTCTGCATCTTCTTTGTACGTAACATCCCAGTCACACATCAGTAATCTACAAAGAACAGTAACGAGTCTCTGTGTTGTTCAAGGATGAGAATTGCTTCTCAAACAAAACCATTATTGTTCTGTTATCAGCCTATTCACCCAATCCTCTTGGTTCTTCAGATGCCCTCAAGGTTACCTGTGGCTCCAACCATTTATTACACTTTATAAACCTGTTCTTAGTTGGATGTTTATTTGGGCTTGCTGTCAAGAACCACACCCCAACACCAACAAGTTATTTGACTGGGACCAGCTCCATACCTAGCCACACTGGCAGTGTGAGGCTGGACCCCAGATTACAGAGGCTCTGTGGCGGACAAAACAGCAATTTTATGATTCCTGGCTCTTTGTGAAAGATTATTAAACACATTTCAGTAGAGAGTAGATGTGTGCAAACATGAGGCTAGGTTTTCAGGTGAAGGACGAATTCTTAAACAATGTCACAGAGCTGTCATTTTCAAAGCAGACTTGAATGACTACACACTATTATCCTATAATTAGAGCTGTTATAAAGAGTAGCCACACCCATAAACTCAGTGTTTTTACCACACCCATCAAACCTTCAGGTGTTGTGCTAGCTCTTCATTACGTACAGTATAATTAAGTCTTTGTCTCAATGGGCCTGTTTTCTCCTTGTTTTAACATCTGTCCTGAGTGATCTGATCCCAAGTGGACAGCTCTAAATACTTGTGATTTTACCTGTCAGTAGAATATGTCTCCAAATGCAAGTGAGTTTGTGTGTGTGTGTGTGCATTTCAGATGTCATTCTCACATTAGATACATTAGAAACGTGCGATGACTAATGAAAAAGCGCTGTCTACATTCTGTTTGCCTAAATAAAGATGTCTCCTTACGGGTGCGGGGACCTGTGCACGAGAGAAAGACCTTTTTAAAAGTTTCAGTGTGTTCAGCTATCAGTACATTTGTAGCTTCTAACTGAATCTTTGTGGTTTGAAGTTTAGTTTCTTTAGCTTACGTTTCATGTTCGCTTAAAGTGATGGTTCGGAGTAATTTCACCCTAGGGTCCTTTGCACCACAACCTCAAGCCAAACTTCCCCCAATTGGCTTTTTTCATCAGGTTTGAACATTGGGTGAGATAGTGTTATTATCTGATGTTTAGCATAGTGCAGGCACTAATTAGATTAGACTAGATTAGATTCAACTTTATTGTCATTACACAGGTACAGGTACAAGGCAACGAAATGCAGTTTAGGTCTAACCAGAAGTGCAATAGCAGTAAGTGCATGATATACAATGGTTCCATAAGTGCAGGACATGGATAAGTACTGAATAAATGTAGAAATGAACAGAAACAGAATTTTACGGAGAGATTTGTCCTATGAATATAATATATAGATAACTAGTATTGTGAACAAGATTTACATCTGAATGTGTACTGAATATAATATACAGGTGGATATTACTATAAATAGAATTTTTACAGATATGTACAATGAACATAATATACAGATGGTTGTTACTATGACAGAGTTTACAGGTGATACTACTATGTACTATGTAGTACTATGAATATATATACAGATGGATATTTCTATAAACAGAATAATAGAACCAACTGTGTATCTAATATATTACCCCACTAATAATGCCCAAAATGATACCAAACTTCTACTGTAGTACAAATGGGTTATGCACTCATAAAACGATGGCTTGAAAAGTACACCAGAAGTTTTTTTAAATAACACTTGCCTGCTGGCTTTTTGCTCTACTGCTGCTACTGCTGCTTCTTGCAGTAAGACGATTGATGTCTACAAATTACAACACTTAAAAGAAATGCAACAAAAATATTCATTAATTTAATGATTAAATAAGGTAGTGTCTCCAAACTTACTTTAATGATAACGTGTCTCCTGCTAGTTGTACTACAGGACTTACTTTAAAAAAATAAGTTATGTTAATACATATTTTGTTGGATCTCTTTTTGGTGCTGCTTGTGTGCAACTGCTAGCCGAGGGCCTCAGTATGCCCTCCGTGTGATGGCAGATAAGGCTTACTTCAGAGAGAGAGACATGATATTTACAGAGGACGAAGACACACAGAACACTTTGCGTTATCAGATAAGCACAAAACACATAAACAACAAAAACAAAAAATCCCTTTTTTCCCTCTTCAAAGTATATGAATGCATGTGAATATGCAGGCAGTCACATGAGTATACACACACACACACACACACACACACACACACACACACACACACACACACACTCATACTCATTCCCAGACACACTGTTATCAGTGTTGGCATATCTTAGTTCAGTATGTGTGAGGCAGGCGGATAGGAGTGGTTGAGGATCGTCCCTGGGGGGAAACAAGCCGTTACTCTGGCCTGTCTGGAGATAAGACCTTGAAAATCCCCCCCGTTTATCCTCCTCAGTCTCAACCTTGTCATTTCCTATCTGTCCTGGCTCTCTTATTTCCTCCCTCAATATCTCCTTTAGCTCCTCTCCTCAGTAACGCCAGCAGCCCAGAGCCCATTTGTATTAAAAGCATTACACTTAGGTATTGCCCTGAAAGTTAACCTAAAAGTCATGACCCACCAACTTCATGGTCAGTTATCAGCCTCAGTTGAGCCGACGTTAAGCGTCCATTGCCCTTTTTGCTGTGTGTCATGTACTGTTGCACTTATCAACCCTCAACAAGTTGAATTGGCGTTGGAGCCCGTTGGTAAGTGGAATAACTCTGATTGGCTGTTCAGCTCTAGATAGTCTCACACTGAAAAATGGAGTATGGACACCGCCTCTCTATTCTGGGATAGGGGAAAACACACTCTCGGTTGTTTGGATTGCAGCAATCACAGCCATCTTAGGTGTTGCTATACCCAAATAGTACATAGGAATTGCTACGTTTGGGTTAAAAATGAAATAACCTTTGCTACATTTACGCCTCACGTCTGCACTACTACAGAGTTTCACAGTCCCTGAAACCAAGACCCCGTTTTGGGTTGAAAACTCCAGTGTTACATTGTAGTCTCGATGGGCACAAACAGAGACCTTTGGAAACAACAATGCACGTCAGTCAATCTTTTCATCTGTTAGGTAAGCTTAGGTTAGACCTTTCCTGATTTGGGCTCCCAGACTATGGTCGAAAGGCAAGGGGGAGATTTTCCCTTCAGGACGGATGCTTTATCGAGGGAACACCCTTCACCTTACTGGCAGTATTACCAACAGATAAATGTTTTATTGTTCACTGTTAACTCATTTAACATTGTCTTTGCTATCTTTTTCTTCTTGCTTTTCTCTCAGTCGCATACATACGCTACTCTCACTTTGTTACTTCGTCACTCCGCTCTCCTTTCTCGACCACACACACACTAACGTCACACACTTAACCTTCTCACTCGTACTTATGCTACTCTTGCTACAGTTCCTTTCAGTAACAGTTCCACTTTGTCGTAGGTCCAAGCAAACACACCCTTGGTCTTACTTTTTGTCAATGCCGTTCCTTTCAGGCCACTAGTTCTCTGATGTTGGGTTGGTGCACAGCAGCTGAAGACCTACAACACTCCTACCTCAGAGTAGGACTTTAAAGTTATTCATGAAGATTTCTATTCTGGCCCTCAGCAAAGAGATGGACCATTCCTGAGTGAGAGAACAGTATGTTGTGGCTGCTACAATGAGATTGTGTAGTTTTTCTCACAGTTGCAGTTAGGAGTATTAAATTATGGTTTATGTTAAACCCAGAAAGTAGAAACATTTTAATGTGTACTTAAAAAATAATTGATAAGAGTCATTTGATGAAAATGACAAACTGAAAGTTGCTGAAAGGCTTTTACTCCTAGTCCTTGAAATAGGATAAAACACGCATCACTCTGAGAATGTTTGGCCAGTTAGGAGTGATGTCCTACTCTAAGTCAATTGATAAATACAGGCTCAGTAATATCCCTTAATTCAGAATTAAGTGGACCTGTTTGACAGTGTGTGAGTTGATGCACCATGGCGTAATGACAAATTCCTTCATGTTTTGTCGGTTAGCGTGGGGCATTCAGAATGATGACCCCAGACTCACCCCTGTGGGTTCAGGGAACCCACTCGTCCCTAATAATGAGATCATTACCAACAGTTAATTAAAAGCGATGCATCTACTAAAGCTTTGCCCCATATCGCAGTGTCTAAACAATTGCGTCTCTTGTGGACGTCCGAGGATGAAAGGGTGAGCTAAATGGAGGAGAACGCCCATTGTCCTTTTCCTGAGAAACTGTCTTCCCTCGCTCTTTGCCTTTCAATGAATTCTTTGTGTGCATGCCGGGGTCCGGGGCAGCCCTCTCGGGTTCAGAGGGACAGAGCTGTGCCGAGCCGAGCTGTAACTGGTCCCAATCTCTTAAAAAATTCACCTGAAATTGATTAACAAAAACATGATTAAACATCTTATGGAATAAATTCAATATACAGAAAGGAATAGGGAAATTTAGGAAATTAAAAAACTAGGGCACAAATCTCACCATTAAAGCATCATTAATGCAAATAGCATGCAATTTTGCAATTTAAAAAACAATTTTTTTACTGTGCAATTGCAAACAAATGTATATACAATGTGCACATTAGACTGCAAACAACTTCTAAAATCAACATTTTTTTTACCTACGGTGTAGGTGGTAAGATTTACAAATTTAAACTTGACTAATTTTTCATTCATTCTTGTACAAAACCTTAAAGTTCTTAGGATTAAGTTACTCTCCAAACATCCCCATGTTTTGTCTCTTACTATGTATTTTTGATGAAGATTTTTGAAGTGTTTAAATTGCATAATCCTCTGATTATGATGTCATAATCAAAGGATTATGCAACTTATTTCTTGTTGTTTAGCTGAACTGAATCAACAATTTCCATGAAAGATGGTTGGTTTATGGTCAAACAAACAAAGGACTTTCACGGGGGTTAGCAGGGTTTGAGTCCTGATATAAAATAAACATAAACGGTGAGTATTTAACATGCGTAACCAAAAGTGAAGTAATGTCTGACTTGAACCCTAAGCACCATATTTTTCTAAACTTACCTAAGTAGTTTTGGTGCCTGAACATAACCAAACTGTGACCATTTCAAAACGTTAAAGACGTGTTTAAAATCACAACCTTTATGTTCAAGACCAGACCGATGCTCTATAATTTAAATATGAAGTTGTTTTCCTGCCACTGCTAGGTGCGCTAGTCTATGAAACACTTCTGCAGGTCGTATTAGAGGGTAGGGAACAAACAACTAATAACGTCATATGGTTTGGAGGACTTGGAGGATCAGTCTCTACGATAACACTGGGGGAGACATGTTCTATCAGAGTCTCTTATTCGTTATCTGCTGTGCGTAAAGGAAGACAAGTATGTTGAGGGTATCTGCTGGTCTGGTGCCACTTCCCCTATCGCTTAGACCATGTCTGTTTGACCTAAGAGAACCCTGAAAGGACGCCATCTGATCTGAGAGTAAGAGAGAGAGGCCTTCAGAGAGAACCCAGAGACTGGAAGGAAAAAAACATCCAGTTGCTGTAATGGAACGCTGCTTTATTATTGGACAAATAGTGAAGTGACTCTTGATCAAAGACCATACTGTAAGTCTGTTTGAAGTGGTCCAGGCTTTGAGACTTTATTTACACAAGCCTTGGATTAGGTTTGAGGTATGTTACCACATTTTTAGGACACAAACATAACCTCCGTCTATCTTTTTACTCATTGAACATAAGGTCAGCGTCAAGATATTAGTGCTGTGGAGGGAAAAGTGATATGATAAAGACATCAAACTCTGCAGAAACGTGTTCAACTTTAGCTAGAGACAGAAAAACATGACGTAGCCTGCAAAATGACATGCTAGGTAGGGGAATGCGGAACATTGGACCCGACTGAGGATCCACTGTCTGATAAGTGGCTTGCTGACAGCCACAAACAACGATATAGGAGGGTTTTAGAGTCATTTCACACTACCTGTTCCCGTGGCCTGACAGAGAGCAATGCATGGAATGGCGAGGATTCTGCCTACCTGCCTCTTAACCTCTGTGAAAAGATTCTGTCGGCCTGTTCCTGTCGCAAGTCTTTTGTCATTCCTCACATTCTCCTCCGTTACCCGAAAAGGCTTAGAGCTCACTCTTCTCCTCAAGCTGCCCCGCAGGCGTGCAATTAAGCCTAACCTCTCTAGTTCAAACAGTGTAATGACATGATTTACATATTTTTCAGAGGCCCTGCAAATGCTGGGGCATCCCAACAATGTGGATAGTGTATATCTGGAAATAATGTGACATTGATCACAATCGTGTATTAATACATTATATATTAATAGTACTTGTATGATTATACAATTGTAAAAACAATATACAAGTACAACTGAACTATCTTGTCAAAATAGTTTAAGAAATGACCAAAACTTAATTTTGGCTAACGATCTAGGCTGGGTTGTGAGCTAAATAGACAGCGTTTTGATAGACACATAACTAAGTAAAGAGCAAAAGGCAGATTTCTTTGTTTACATTCTAACGTGCTAACACTAGCTTTTTACTTTAATGCTAAGTAGCAATTCAAACTCACTTCTACTCACTCAAAGGAGAGGTTAGTTACTGTGTCTGTGTCTGCCTACTGTGCTTAATTACAACACCTGAGGCCTGCACTACAAAGCAAGATTCGGCGTTAACGAGGTAACTTTAGGTTTGGATTTTCTGTATCACAACGGTGGATCAGTTGTTACCGGGTTCAATCTCCGTGGTAACTTATGCTTATTAACACCTAACCAGGTTGGGAGCAGGTTATGTTGGAGATTAGAGATCAACCGGTGTAAAAGCACCGCCTACTGACCAGTCAATAATCGATTGATAATGTTCTTAGTTAAAACCTTTAGAGACTGACAACCCCATTAACATTCCCTGATGGGTATTTTTATGAAAGATATTGATTTTCAGCTGAGGTAATTTCATATGGGCCATTTGTCGGCTTGTTGAGCTGTGTGTTGCCAATGAGCACATCGGTTTTTAGAGAGAGGTGAAATAAGTAAACAAAAACACAGGGTAAGCATTCATATACAGAGAGATACAAGATCAGCAGACCCTAAACAACATTTCACATTCCTCTGATGTAACCTTTCTCTTTATTACGTGTGATTTTTGTTTGTTATTTAGTTGACTAACTTAATTCACCATATCAATGTCAATATTTCAGACTTGCATGTTTTTTCCTTCTGTGGCCAACACCAAGCACTGTTGTCTTCACTTGGCCCCAAAAATTTACGTTTTGGCACAACGAAGACAACCGTATAGTTTTTATATTTTTTGTTTTGCAAAAAAAAGGGTTAACCCCAAAACCGTTTAAAAATACAATTATTGCTACATAAAATAGCCTACTTTACCCCTTCTTTTTTTGTTTATTGAAGGGTCATAATAAAAACCGGGACTGTAAAGGTTTTCAACTAAAATGTTTTTAAAAATATAAAATACCTCACCTTACAAAATAAACAAAAAAACATGTCCTATGAAATGAATTTAATTTAAGCCTTCAACCCCTCTCCCTTTCTCACTCTGGGTTGTGCATAGAGGACGTAGTTAAACACAATCACACAGTTTTTTTAATTTTTAAAAACATCCAATTTTTTTGCTGTTCCTTGTTTCTTTTCGAAATCTATTGCTCTTTATTCGGGGAGATCGGTGGGCGCACCCCCCAAAGTAAAACGTTGAATTTATGTCGGCATGCACACTTTGCAACAATGGGAGTAGTTGTGCGTGCTCAAATTTGAACAATACTACAAGATGCTAAAAAAGCTTCTGAATGCAAACAGAAATAAAAAAGTTTGGTTCCCCGCTGGCTACAATTAGCATCAACACAAAAAGGTTCACTGGGAAAGGCGTTTTTGAGCTAACCTTAGCACCAAACAACCTAGATAGCTAAAACCTTTTTTTAAAAGACTTTAGCATAGCTACAAGCAGCGTCAAACCAACAAAGGCTGTCTTTTAATGGCTTTTAAAATAATGAGCAATCAAACAACTAGATAGCATAAAATTTTTTTAAAAGACTTCCATCTTCTGTTATTGTTGTAAGGAGAAAAGTTTAATATTTCATGGATTTCACAAATTTCAGTTATACAGTAAACCGTTTAAATTTGAGCATGTGCAACTCAAATCTGCACTCGACTTACATCGGGGAGTGACACCAAGCGACACCAAGTTTGTGGACTGCCATTTTGAAGCCAGTTTGCATTTTGGCGTTGTGATCTTTGTATCCTGGGGCCAGAAGTGACCATATTTGGACAACAGGATGGACATGGGGAGGATTACGTATCAAAGCCAAATTGTATACAGTTTGAGCACATCAACAGCAAAAACAGTAACAAAGAAAAACAGCATCACTGTTCCCTGTAAGCCATAGACATTCCACCCATTATCGATGTCCCTTTGAAACTAATTGGTTTTCATGGCACTGCGCTAAACACTAAAGAGGGGAAGAAGCTGATTTTCAAGTCTTCTGATGCGAGTCATCCAGCAGAGTTTAGTGGTCGGTCATTGTGCTGCTCATCAGCCTGTACGGCAGTAAAGAGAGCTGGTTGAAAATCTGCACTTTCTCTTACATAACAAGCTAGCACTAGTTAGGGTTTTTACAGAATAGTGGAATATTTAACTACAGAACTACTGATTGATGTGGCACATTATTGTAGAATATTCATCTATATCATATTCAAATCTCTAGTTTGAACATGGTACAGTAATGAAGTAGTGGCAAGGAATGGCAGATAGGTATATACTTACGTCACATATACAGCCCCCCTAAACTCATTAGTAAAATGTTTATTGAAGTAATAACTTAAGGCAGAAGAAGGCTCAATTCCTTATTGACTTCTATAGAGAGGGATTTCTTTTTGGAGCCAGTGGAGTGGGCCCTGCTGGATATTAGATAGAATCTAGGTTCAAGGCACTTCCACTTGAGAGCCAACGCAGTGCAACTTTTTTTTTATTTTTTTTTTATTTTTTATTTTAATATAAAGTAGAATTTAGAATATTAGTTGACAGCCCTAACAAGTATGCAGGGGTTTTCTCCATTGTGTCTCCATAGAATGAGGCTAGAGCAGGTCCACTTCTCAAGCATTTACCTGCAAGCCTTTCACCTCTCTATTAGTGGGTAAAGAGATGACGTAAGCTGCTGTGTATCATGTAATTCTAAGGTATATTCCCAGATGGGGAGTGGCAGCATAAAATAGTCTTTCAACGTGCCTGAAGCTGGCTGTTAAAAGCGGAGAAACTCCAAAACCCATATTTAGTGAAGAAAGAAAGAGGAGAACAAGATGTAAGATGTTATTAAAACACAGTAACCACACTGCAGAGTTTTTAAGGGATTTAAATCAAAAGTTTGGCCTTTCATCACAGGACCAAAGTATCTAAATGACATTCAGCATCTTTAAAAAGTTCACAGTGAATCCTATTAAAACAATCATATAATTCAATTCATATTTCTTTGTTACCAGAGGGGCTCATGTGAACCAATGTCCTCAAATATCTTCGTGCAACATCTGTTTGTAATACCTTCCAATTCTGAGCACTGGGCAACCAAGACAAGGAAAAGGAAGACAGTAGTTTATGTCATGGGAAACAATTTGATTTGCACACAACAAAGCAAGGGGACGTAAATCACATGTCTTGATTTTGTGGGTTTAAAATAAAAATAGACAAAATATACAGTATAGTACAGTATAGTATTATTTTTGGTTTTTGTATGGTTTTGTTTTATTCAATAGCATTCCTGGTCTCAATTCAAACCTCTTTTTTTACAGAAATGTATTAAACTATTATGTTTAACTTTCCAATTTAACCATCCCTTTTGTGTTTAACTTGTTCTTTTCTTTTTAGAGGACACATCAATTTTCCATTACCTTACTTAACAACATCTTTAATTGGACAAAGAACAGTGTGCCCCCGAGTCAGGAATATTATGTCACATGGCTCTATAATGTCCTAAACATGACAAGGACGTTCCTTGCTGGCGAACACTTCTGTGAAGAACTCCTCCATTTGTTATGTCTTTGGCCTGTTTTCACAGCTCTAATCATTAAAACACATTAGAGATTAGCCATGTAAACAGACAATGAGATGTTGTGTAAATGTTGTGCTTTCTGTGACTCTCCCCACACCATGTGTTGTTATTTGATTAGAATTCATTACAATAAGAGCCTATTAAGCATAAACAACCTTTGAATTTCCCCCCAGTAAAAATGTCCAGTATTAGTTACAGAGCAAGGCACTTTGAAGTTAAACCCTGTCCTCAATATGTGGGAGTCTGTCTTTCTGCCAGTGTCAAAAATAATAACTACTGCCAAACTGCTGACTGTACACTGCAGTAGGGAAAAACAGGTAGAGTAGAATAGGACACGCTGGGATATGTGCAGCAGGAGTGGGCTTAATAGGTGAACACACAATCCACATTTACCTCTAGCCCAGAAAACCTTGAGGTTGAGTACAGTACAGTATGATGATTGCTAAGCTAATTTTGTGCCAGTGTGATTGATCTGGAGCGGCACAGCAGACAGTTCCAGCTGGAGATCAAAGGAAAGCCTCTCCTGTGCAAAAGAAGAGGAGGAAGGGAGGGACGGAGGTTGGAGGTGCGTTCCGCCCACGTCCACCAGTGCCAGATGTTCTAGTCTCTCCGTGTCCCATCATGCTTGATAATTGCATGGCGCACCGTAGCATGCCCCTTGACATTAAAGTGCAGCGCCTGGTGGGGCACTGGGCTCTGCAGAGCTTTGAATTAGTCCTGGACACAGCACTTACACAGGAATCAGGAGTGCACAACCTCATACTGCATACACATGTACACACATTTCCACCTAACTTCATAACCCCACAGAGGCCCTAAATGGCTTGCAGGTCCTCAGGCTAAGGGGCATGATCCTCAGCCAATTATTGTTCTGCAGAGTGGGATCTGGTGGTATTGGTAGTGGAGGCAGTGGTTTGCATATTGCATGTTTACACTACGCATAACCTCTAATTTCCTGGTGTGTCTTACATCTCAAAGTCCAGCTAGTTTGCATGCTCATCACTCCTTGTTATAGCGTGAGTCACCACCACCGCTGGCCCCAGGGCCTTTTCCACTGGCACCAGCCTTCCCATATCGTTGCCATCATTATAGGTGTCCCAGGGAGCCATGGGGGCTGAAATTAGGGCATGCAGGGCTAGATGATGACAAGGTAGAGATGTTGCAGACATGACAATAGCTTTTAGTGAGGCAAACTGGCTCCATGTTTCCAGAGTCAGTCCCACTGTCTCCTTCCTCCGTCCCTTGACCCCCCACCTCCCTGGTCATTGTGCACTAGTGAGAAGCTCATCTCTCTGAGCTGTCTGGTTGAGTCAGGTGCCTCCTCTGCTGTCCTCCAGAGGCCAGATGGGAGATAAGTGTCTGCAGGCTGAGCAAAGGCTGCACACACATTTAGCTGTTACTGTCTCATTGTGCACAAAACTCCCTCCCTACCAGTTCTTTCATCGATAGCCTTGGCCAGATCCAGACAGTATCTCCTGACCCTCAGCGTTAACCTTGGTGCACCTGTACTTCTGAGGATACACACAGACATAGACACAACCTTGCTTTTATTTGTTCATTCATTAAAGCCCTGGTTTGTTTCACATAGGGAGGGTGCAGTGTGCTGTTTGAACAGTGAGACCATTGAAAATGTTTTGGTAAATGGAACCAGATGTGGCTGGATAGGGAGGCAGCCCCTTAGGCTTAACACTGGGTTAATATGATTTTTTTGCCAGTTTGGATTAACCCAGTGTTTTTATCTTACATTGCAATAAAAAGTACTTTATTCTTAACATTATACTCAGCCCATTAAAAATGCCATGCAATATTGAATTTACAACTTATGGAATGAGACTAAGCACTTCCTGCTGTTCTACAATGTTACAATGTGCTCACCTACTACACATAACCTTTAACCAACAGTGTGAGCAGGAAGTGTTTACATAACCCACAGTGTTGCTCTACCGGAGTTATGTTTAAATTTTTTTCCCATATTGCCCCACATTGTTTCCAAACTCAAGTTTCCTCAAGGTTGTGTACCCTGTTAAATCACTGACAGAGGCCACAGCCTTTTTCCTATCCAGAAAGAGAGGGGGAGTGAATGGAAGCTAGATGAACGTTTTTCTGCCAACTCTTGGCACGTTCCTCCCTTTCAACTCATGAATGAACACTAATATAATATTAAGACCATGTAACACCCACCCACCCACTGCAGAGTTTGCCCTAAAACCCGTTTGACACGCAAATGTGTGACGGAGCTAAGCTGGAGCCGGCAGCTGGAGTGGGACCGCAAAGCTCCCGTCTCCTTAGCGATCCCTACGAAGCTTTGATGATTTGATTTTTGATTTCAATGTTAATGCCCCTCTGCTGAAAGCAAAGTGAGCAGGCAGGCATGTAAATGGGGGTAATTGTGCAGGAATACTGTGGCTGTGTGGGATGTAATGCAGAAGGAAGTAAAGTAGGTATATGATCAGCAGGGTGTTCCTGTGGTTAACATGCAAGATTAATTTACTCTATCAGGGCGCCTGGGTAGCTCACCTGGTAGAGCAAGAGCCCATATAGAGGTTTACTCCTCGACGCAGCAGCCCTTTGCTGCATGTCATTCTCCCCCTCTCTCCCCTTTAATGTCTTCAGCTGTCCTCTATAAATAAAGGCTTAAAAATGCCCCCAAAAAACAGTTTAACAAATAAATAAAAATGTACTGTATAATAAAACACTGGTGGTGAAATCTTTTAACATATTGTGTTTACGGTATGAATGGAAAATATGAGAAACACAAGGAAAGAGTATAGATATATAAACTGTGCCTCTAGACCTACGTTTTATATGTAACCTATAGTCTATCAAACCTTCACGTTATAACTCGTTTGATAGTTTAATTTCTTAATCTTCAACGACCAACACGGAAAACTTTACAGGCAATTGTATTTGTTGTTTTTATTTTGTTTTCATATTCTGGATTTTCAGAGTTTTTGTCATTTCAAATAACTTTCACTGTTACGCGGATGACACCCAATTATACCTATCAATCAAGCCAGATAAAACCAGTCAGTTAGTGATACAAGCATGCATTAAAGATATAAAATCATGGACGACCTACAATTTTCTGATGTTAAACTTAAACAAAATTGACCTCATTTTGCTGGTCCATAAACACCTCTGAACCTTATTATCTAAAGATATAGCATCTTTGTACGGTATTGCCCTGGCCTCCAGCACTACTGTCAGGAAGTTAGGAGTTATTTTTGATCAGGATATATCCTTTAAACACTTAAAAAAAACTTGAAGAACAGCCTTTTTTCACCTTTGTAACATTGCCAAAATTAGAAACATTCTGTCTCAAAACAATGCTGACAAACTAGTCCATGCATTTGTTACTTCCAGGCTGGACCACCGTAATTCCTTTCTTTCAGAATGCTCAAATAAGTCCCCTAAGACTCTGCAGCTGATCCATAATGCTGCAGCATGTGTTCTGAAAAGAACTAAGAAAAGAGATCATATTTCTCCTGTATTAGCTTCTCTGCATTGGCTTCCTGTGAAATCCAGGATTGAA
The DNA here is from genome assembly GCF_008692095.1 of Etheostoma spectabile. Classification (NCBI taxonomy): domain Eukaryota; kingdom Metazoa; phylum Chordata; class Actinopteri; order Perciformes; family Percidae; genus Etheostoma; species Etheostoma spectabile. Next base: position 22,358,804 of record NC_045754.1, read on the forward strand.
TTTATAATCCTTCTCCTGACCTACAAAGCTCTAAATGGTCTAGCACCATCTTATCTTGAAGAGCTCATAGTACCTTGTTGTCCCACTAGAGCACTGCACTCCCAGAATGCAGGGTTACTTGTGGTTCTTAGTGTCTCTAAAAGTAGAATGGAAGCCAGAGCCTTCAGCTATCAGGCTCCTCTACTGTGGAACCAGTTTCCGGTCTGGGTTTGGGAGACATCGGCACCACATTTAAGAATCAATTTAAAACTCTCCTCTTTGATAATGCTTATAGTCAGGGAGTAATGAGTCGCAGCTTTCGCCTAGACCGGCGGGGGAGGGTGTATTGCTACAGACACAGCACCTCTCTCTGCTTCTCTTCATAGTTGTCAGACTCTTCTACCAACCCCATTATCTTTATTGTGGCTATTATTGCTACTGTGTATCACACGCCCAACCGGCACCGTCAGTCACCGCCTACTAAGAGCCTGGGTCTGTCTGAGGTTTCTCCCTAAAAGAACGTTTTTCCTTGCCACTGTCGCACTAACTGTTTGCTCTTGGGGGAATTACTGGAATTATTATTATTATTAAATTATAAAGTGTGGGATAGACCTACTCTATCTGTAAAGTGTCTTGAGACAACTCTTCTTAAAATCTGATACTATAAATAAAATGTAATTAAATTATGTACAGTAAATGCGCTAGCAAAGCGCAAGTGACTCAGTTACTTTTCAGTAAAAGTCATAACAGCCAAAAACATTTCTGTAACACTTCCAGCACGTCTAATGTCTGAATGAAATGCCATCACATTAACAGAGAGGCCACAACACACAAAAACTTGTATAAAGCAGAGATACATTAAATGTTTTTGATTTTCTAAAGTCTTGATTAAATACTTTCATTCCCACATTTACAGTGTGGGAAAATAGCTATTAGTTGCTTTATTAGTTGCAAGTCATCTTTCACTATGGGCTGGGAAGATTTGGCAATTGAGGGCAGAAGTTACTTACAGTTATTATCATTCAAATGCAAATAGGTTTTAAAAATAACTTATGCAGTCTGTAAGGGAACTGATAACTCACTACTTCTTGTTTGAATAGGGCCATATTTGTAGTAGAGACCTTTGTTGAAGGCCCAAAAGCCGTTATTTTGACAAAGCCAGCTGTGGTTCAGATTCCATGTCTGAAAAGGCCTATATACCACAAGGTAAGAAGTATTCCAGCCTATGAATTTTCTTCTTTTGTACATCACATTTAATCACACATCACATCCAAGCCAACTCCTTTTTGATCCAATCAGCACACACTAGCTCCCTTGTTCTTTGCTTTTAGAATTCCATACACCGCGGCCTCCAATGCTCTGCTGTCAAATGTGAGGGTCGGCTTATGGAGCTTGTGGTGCGACTCTCTGTTTTTGAAGCGAGGGGAGTGATAGGATCTGCGCTCTGATCTCAGTTTAATCACATTAGTGCTGTTTGAACTTTGTTTTCCTTTACCTCGTAGGGATTCACTCTGGACAAATAAACGTATATGAAATGTATTTACAGAAGATCACAAACTGATAGACAGCACATAGAAAACATGGAAGATCTGTTTCATGTCACAAACCCACCCTTTGTCTTTCCTTCGTCTCTTTCATGTTAGTTTTTATTCTTCTCGTCCCTCCACCACCACCACCACCACACTCTGTTTGCCTCTCCTCGCTTTGTTGTTTCTCTTCCCTCCTCTCTGGCTGTCCTTTCTCTGCAGGTTATCAGGTCAAAGTGAATTGCATGCCACTGAGTACACTGGCCTTTCCCTGGGAGAAAGGACAGACAGTTCCCCACATGAGAAATGAAGGAAAGAAGACATAGGCCTTAATTCTTTCCCACTTTTTCTTTGGAACTGTGTATTTTGACAAATGTTTCTAATTGTTACTATTGTCCAATACTTTTTATATATTTTTTTTAACATATAAATAATCGTTTATTGTTTATTTTCTCTGCTCTGTGTGTCCCAAAAATCAATGGCAAACAAACAGCCTGAACTGTGACACCACTGCTATACTGTTAGAAACAGAACTCTGGAAAAATGCCCTGCACAATGGATATATTAACATAAAGGCATTTTTACTGTAGATGGGAAACTTAAAAAACACTTTTTAAAGATGGACAATGCGTCTCCACTTTCTCCCACTGTCAAATAAAAAAATATCAAAAACCTAAATGAAAAAACACTGTTGCCGATGTTGTTAATTTATCCCCAATTTATATATGCGCTGTTAATACTCTACAATAAGGGTTAGGATGAGGGTTAGGGTTAGCAGTGTCCGGCTGCAAGGACTGTACTGAGACAGCAACAACTGAGCACAGAGATTATACACAAACCCTAACTTATCAGAGCTGACTGGGTTAGGTCAGGAGGGGGCTCCTAGAGACAGGCGCTCCAACAGAATGTCTCAGACAGAGGGTGAACACAGCTGCAGCGGCCGTGGAAGAGGTGTTTTTTTATAAATATGCTCTGACTGGTCAGCATTTGAGGGTTTCCGGAGTCTCTCCATCTGTACTCTGCTTTCGCTGTCTCAGTTCAGTCTTATAAAGTAGGACTTAATACCATGAAAAACTTTCTAACCCAAATACTACGTGTTTTAGCAGCTATGTGATCCGAAATTGAAAAGAAATTTCTAACACCGGCAGCCAACATTACAGCTTTTTCTGGTATTAACATGTAGCTAACTGCAGCAAGGTGTGTAACCTAGATTCCACGACTGCCGCCAGTGATCGCAGCCACTTAAGACAACGCTTGTGAATTGGGCAGGCAAAACGCTTTGCTTCTGATGGTGTGGAATGACACATGGTGGATGACGTAACTAATGGACAAATACGCTTCCAGCCTGTAGGTGGACCGAAGCGGGGCAAGATCTCTAGTGTTGCTTTAATGTAAACACCCAACATTGTAACATTATAAATATCACAGAAAATAAAAAAAGCATAATTGGTCTCCTTTAATTCTGGGAAAGGAATGGACAAGCAAAAACAGTGAAGTGACACGTTTGTTTAAAATGTCTAAAAGTTCAAACTAAATGACAGATTGAGATGGAGCTTGGAAAAGTCCGCTTGAGAGCTGGAACCCACATTTCCCCCCTATAATGTCAACCCATTTTTTTTTATATATAAGGCGCTTGAAATAGTGCAAGATAAAATATCAGAAGTTATAATTTAGCTTTCAGAACAAGACCAAATGGAGCTCCTCTCCCACTTTATTTAAGAAAAAAATAAAGCAGTCAGGAAGCCAAACCATCTCTGAATGATTTAGAAGCCCTCTGCTTGGTGTGGCCATAATTATGGCTGTGCGAGATTGAAGGGTAGGAGAAGATGGTGGAGCCCAAGCCAGGGTTATAGTATGTTCCGTAAAGAAAGTTATTTCTAGCTATCTTACATGAATTTAAAAAAATAAAAAGAGATCATCTTTAAAAAAATTAATTCAACAAAAAAAAATCTGTTGAATGAATGAATGTAAGAGAAAGAGAGCAACACCCACACAAGTACTCCAAATACTCCAAAAGTAGAATATACACCAATGCTGATTAAAACCAGTTCTCTCCAGGGTCATGTTACGATTGGTCGTGTGTAGAACAGGGTTTCTTGGTCACGGGGGCAAACTACACTCTAACATGGCCTCAGTCCACACTCTCTGTATAACTTTATCTGTATTTATATTTTTCCATTACAAGTTTACTTTTTCAATATTATTTATGGTCACAGGTGAATATAACTTATATTATGGTTTACCTGCTTTAGCATTATCACTTTAACTAGATATTCAACTTAATTTTAGCGTCACTTACAACACTGCAATGTTGTTTTTCTTGTACTATGGCAACTGCACTTTACTTTACTCAATGTGACGCTACTTCCCTTTACCTTACCTTACTTTACTTCAGTCTACCTTTCTGCACATTGTCTATTGTTTACCTGTTTTTCTTGTGTGTTTACTTGTTTGTTTGTTTTTGCTTTCATTGTAGAGAATTGCTGCTGTAACAAAGGAATTTCCCCGTTATGGGATGAATAAAGTATCATCTAATCTAATCTAAACAAGTCCAAGTACACACAGGTGAGTGGATACACACTCACACACACACACACACACACACACACACACACACACACACACACACACACACACACACACACACACACATCCCACCCAGGGCAAACATATTTTATGAAACCTGACTTACCGGTTTCCTGCAACAGGGAGGAAAAAGGGAGATTCTCAGTGACTTTGATAAAAGCCAGGGAGGGCACTTGACTCTGAGGGGTCCAACATTGTTTAGGCTTGGTTTTACTGAAAGACAGTGATTTTTTAACTTATCTAGCGGTCAAAACGCTGTGGAAAGGATCCAAGGAGGGCATGCACCACCAAGCTAAGGGGGTCACTGATAAATGTGAGAGAAGCTTCCAGAAGATTGTCCACAGATAACACGCTTCCAATCAAAATGTATGTATGAATTGTATAACTTCATGACATATCTTTAAATCAGACACAATAAAATGCTGATCAATAGGTCCTCCTTTTTAAATTCATTCAATTTTATTTATAGTATAAATTCATAACAAGAGTTTTCTCAAGAGTGGCAACGAAAAACCTCCTTTTACGAAGAAAAAAACCTCGGACAGAGCCAGGCTCTTGGTAGGCGGTGTCTGACGGGGCCGGTTGGGGGTGTGATGGATAGTGGCAATAATAGTCAAAATAAAGATAATGGAACTGTGACTAGAAATAGTAGTTGTAGTAGTTCATGGTGTTGCTGGGCACTCACAGGGTGTAGAGGACGTAGCAGGGCGCGGAGCAGGACCACGGCGACAGCTGCAACCATAATTTAGGTGCCACCCTAATCCATTGAAAAATGTTGGGGGCGACAGAAAACACAAGGGCTCCGGGGAATAAGCTCCCCAGAGCTAGGTTAGTAACAAGCATTTCTGGGACATGGATGGAACAGATGGAAATTGAGAGGAGAGAGGAGCTCAGTGTGTCAAAGGAACTCCCCCGGCAGTCTAAAACTATGACAGCATAAATAAGCTGGTAAGGCAGATTGGAGCCAGGTCTATGATGGTTGGTAGATGAGTCTGATGACTATGAAGTGAAGCACTGAAGATTTATCACCAGAAAAAAACAACAACCTCAAACAAAGTGAATTCCCGGGTAACTGTTATCTTATAGGCCTACATCTTTCACATCAATGGCCAGTGGAGATATGGGATGGCCACTGGTTGCGTAATCAGGCACCTGATTGTCAGCACCTACCAGAAGCTCAAAACAAGAGTCTATAGCAACAGCAAACAAAAGCTGTTCGGCATTGACAGAGATGATTTGGCAATTTTTTCATGGGTATAACCCACATAATCAGCTCTGCTGCTCATCCCACAAATGCATGTTCCTTACAAATGTGGCACCATTTGAAAGGGAACTAAACAGGCTTTTCAACGGTATAAGACCTATTGCCAAAAAGCCTTGTTGCCACTGAGAAACAATTGTCAAAAACACAAATTTCCTTACTTTTTGTTGTGGTCTGCTGTCCTCCCCCAACCTTTGGCCTACTTCTCATCTGTGTTGCTGTGTCTCTCTGGCTGGCTGTGAGGGCGTTCCTGCCTAGGGGGCGTGGTTACTATCACCTGTTCATCATCCGCTCAGCTGTCACCCATCATCTCATCAACTCCTGCCATTCATAAGCCCGGGCTAACCACCTCGTCGGCGCCAGATTGTTACTACTCTTTCGTGGTAACTTGGTTCTCAGTTTTTGTACTCCAGTTTATGCTCTAAGTGTTCTCTATTTGTGTTCACCGTGTCTTCTCTGCCTCTCCACACAGAAACCCCAGCTGCCTTCCACTATCCCACCGACCGGTCATCTGCTCTCTTGGATTCACTACTATTATCATTAAAACCCTTTTCTTATCCTGCCGTTGTATCTCTGTGTTCTGGGTCTCACAATTCACAACAGAACAATCTGGCCAAAATGGACTCCGCAGGATACCGCCGGTTGAGGATAACAGAACACAGCGGGCTATCCAGTCGCAGGTGTGTTATTGGGACAACACGACCAGCTGCTCAACACACTCCTGGAGAACAATCAACAGCTGATACACACGGTTACCCACTTACAGCTGAAGTCGCTAAGCTGTCTGTGTTTCTGCTCCTTCTGTCTCCCCGTCTGTTCCCATAGGCATGGCGGCCGCCGCACCCCTCCGTGAGCCTCCCATCACCTCGCCGGAACCTTTCTCTGGTGACCTGGATAAATGTCGCGGATTTCTGCTCCAGTGCGGGACTTATTTTCCGACAACGGCCATGGTCGTTTTCTACTGAGTCTGCTAGGTTCATTACGCCTTGGGACTGCTCAGGGGACGGGGCTCTGGCGTGGGCCGAAGCGGTTTGTGCTAATCGGCCGCTTCAGGTATAACTTTGACTCTTCTCTTCGGATTTAAGGACTGTCTTCGACCATCCGGACCATGTGGGGGGTGCCTCGAGGGCGGCTGCTGTGCTCTCCGTCAGGGACTGGAGGAGTGGGCGGATTACTCGGTTGACTTCTGGACGTTGGCTGCGGACTCTAAGTGGGATGAGGAGGCGTTACGGGGTGCATTCTTCACGGTTTGAGTGATGTTGTTAAGGATGAACTGTCTGTTCGGGACGAGCCAGCCACCCTTAACGACCTTGTGTCTCTTGCTATCCGTATAGACAGCAGGATGCGGGAGAGGAAACATACGAGGGGCCGCCGATCTCTCCCTCCTGACCAGACTGCTAGGGTCGGGGTCTCGGCCATCTGGCTCCCCACTGTCGCTCTCAAACGCCCCAGTGCGTGCCACCTGGGAGGAAGACGAGGCAATGCAGCTGGGTCGGGCTCGCCTTTCCCCCACTGAACGACAACGCCGCATGCGGGCCGGTGAGTGTCTGTACTGCAGCGATCCCTCTCACCGTGTCGCTGACTGTCCGAATCGGCCAAAAGACGTGACTCGCTAACTAACGTGGGCGTGTTAGCGGGTCCTACAACTAACGTTTTGCCACTGTGCCCCAGTACTGGTTCCTGGCCACATTACAATACCAGACGCTTTCCTTTCCCCTCTCCGCGCTGATTGATTCCGGTGCAGAAGACAATTTTATCGACGGTGGTCTTGCTGCTCGGGCTGGCATTCCCGTAGAGCCTATAACCAGTCCCATTCGGGTTACGGCTGTTAACGGCCATACACTAGCCAGAGTGACTCAGCAAACCGTACCTATTACGTTGATATTGTCTGGAAATCACCGTGAGATCATCCAATTCAAAATCATGTCCGCATCTATTACCCCACTTATACTCGGCTTCCCCTGGTTGAAACTGCATAATCCCCAAATTGACTGGCAGCGTTATGTTATCCATAGCTGGAGTGATCACTGTCACGCCGAGTGCCTGGGCTCGGCTGTTCCACCCACCGAGAGCGTCCCGGCGTCTGTGGCCTTACCTTCCGACTTAACCTCTGTGCCTGCCGAATATCTCGATCTAGCAGAGGTGTTTAGTAAGGAAAAGGCTATGTCCCTGCCTCACATAGACCTTACGATTGCGCCATTGACATTCAACCCGACTCCCCGACCCTAAGAGTCGGCTTTATAACCTGTCCCGGCCTGAGAGGGAAACCATGGAACGTTACAATCGCTGACTCCCTCGCTGCTGGTATTATTCGTCCTTCATCGTCTCCTTTGGGGGCGGGGTTTTTCTTTGTGGCTAAGAAGGATAAATCACTGCGCCCTTGTATCGATTTCCGCGGACTGAATAACATTACGGTGAAAAACCGTACCCCCTGCGCTTATGAACTCTACGTTCGAGCCCTTACATGGTGCGACGGTGTTCTCCAAATTGGATCTCCGCAACGCTTACCATCTCGTCCGCATTCGACAGGGGACGAGTGGAAGACGGCCTTCAATACTCCGTTAGGTCACTTCGAGTATCTCGTCATGCCATTCGGCCTAACCAATGCCCGGCGGTTTTCCAAAACTATGGTTAACGACGTGTTGAGGGACTTCCTCAACCGGTTTGTAGTGGTTTACCTCGACGATATATTGGTGTTTTCGTCCTCTTTAACCGACCATGTGTCCCATGTCCGCCAGGTCCTCCAACGGCTGTTAGAAAACAGACTCTTCGTCAAAGCCGAAAAAATGCGAATTCCACCGCCAGTCCGTCCCGTTTCTGGGGTTTATTGTTGAGAGCGGTCAGGTTTCGGCAGACCCAGCTAAGCAAGGGCGGTTACTGATTGGCCCACACCCACCACCGTAAACAGTTGCAACGGTTTCTGGGCTTCGCCAATTTTTATCGCCGGTTCATTGCCAATTTTAGTCAGGTGGTGGCTCCCCTTACTAGGCTCACGTCCCTAAGGTCCGTTTCTCTGGTCTCCGGTCGCTGGTCAGGCTATGGAGCGACGGAAGTCTCTGTTCGCCTCCCCTCCTGTGCTGAAGCACCCCGATCACTCGCTCCAATTCGTGGTGGAGGTGGATGCTTCTGCGTCGGGGGTGGGTGCTGTCCTGTCTCAACGCTCTCCCTCCGACCAGGAGCTCCACCTTGTGCGTTCCTCTCCAAGAAATTGTCTCCGGCCGAAAGGAACTATGATGTTGGCAACGGGAGCTGCTGCGGTCAAAGTGGCGCTGGAGGAGTGGCGCCATTGTTTGGAGGGGCTGAGCAGCCGTTTGTGGTCTGGACAGATCACAAGAACCTGGCTTACATCCAGTCTACCAAGAGGCTGTCATCCCGGCAGGCCAGGTGGGCGCTGTTTTTCGGTAGGTTCAACTTACTCTCACCTACCGTCCGGGGGTCGCGGAATGTGAAGCCGGATGCACTGTCTCGGCAATTCGACAACCCGGAGGATTGTGCCGAGCCCGAGACGGTGCTACCACTCTCCTGTGTCGTCGCTGCTGTGCGCTAGGAGATCGAGGCGCAAGTTACAGCTGCCCAGCCCTGGATCCTGGACCTGGTGATGGTCCAGCTGACCGGCTCTACGTGCCTGCACCTGTGCGGTCCAAGTGCTTCAGTGGGTCCATACCGCCCGCTTCTCCTGTCATCCTGGGAGGCACCGGACGTCAACGCTGGTGAAACGGCACTTCTGGTGGCCAGCGATGGAAAGCCGATGTTCGTGCTACGTGGCGGCCTGCTCCGTTGTGCGCGGGGTAAGGCCTCACGTCGACAAACACACTGGTCTGGCTACTGCCGCTGCCTGTCCCCAGCCGCCCTTGGTCCCACGTGGCGCTGGACTTCGTCACGGCTTGCCCATGTCCAAAGGTAATGACACTATATTGACTGTGGTGGATAGGTTCTCTAATCTGTCCACTATATAGCGTTACCTAAATTACCCACGGCCGGGGAGACGGCTGACCTCCTAGTCCAACATGTTTCCGTCTCCATGGAATACCTGTGGACATTGTTTCCGATAGAGGTCCACAGTTTCATATCACGTGTGTGGAAGGAGTTTTGTACTGCGCTGGGTGCTTCTGTCAGTCTGTCCCCAGGTTACCATCTGCAGTCGAACGGCCAGACGGAGAGGGCCAACCAGGATCTGGAGGCGTCCCTCCGCTGTGTGGCGGCCGGGAATCCCGCCACCTGGGCTGACCACTTGCCCTGGATAGAGTATGCGCACAACGCCTTGGTTACCACCGCCACGGGGCTCTCCCCCTTCGAGGTGGCCCAGGGTTACCAACCCCCCCTGTTTCCGGCACAGGAGAAGGACCTGTCTGTGCCCTCTGTCCAGGCCAACATTCGCCGCTGCCACCGGGTGTGGACGGAGGCTCGGGAGTCCCTTCTTCGGACCGCTGACCGGAATAAGAGAGGGGCGGACAGGAATAGGGTCCCAGCTCCCCCGTTCCAGCCTGGCCAACAGGTATGGCTGTCTTCCAGGAACATTCCTTTGCACGCCGAGACGCGGAAACTCTCCCCCCGGTTCCTGGGACCTTTGAGATTGAGGCGGTGGTGAAACCTGTGGCTGTCCGGCTGAAGCTGCGGCCACCATGCGGGTCCACCCCACATTTCACGTTTCGCAACTGAAGCCGGTGTCCACCAGTCCCCTCTGCCCTCCGGGGATCCGCCTCCGCCGGTACGCCTGGTTGACGACCCACCGGCCTACACTGTCGGTCGGCTCCTGGACTCCCGACGGCGTGGCAGGGGGCTGCAGTATCTGGTGGACTGGGAGGGCTATGGGCCGGAAGAGCGGTCTTGGATCCCCCGTAGGTTTATCCTGGACCCACAACTGGTCACTGACTTTCATCGGGACCATCCGTATGGCCCGGTGGGGCGCGTGGGGGCGGCCGTTGAGGGGGGGGTACTGTTGTGGTTGCTGTCCTCCCCAACCTTTGGCCTACTTCTCATCTGTGTTGCTGTGTCTCTCTGGCTGGCTGTGAGGGCGTTCCTGCCTAGGGGGCGTGGTTACTATCACCTGTTCATCATCCCGCTCAGCTGTCACCCATCATCTCATCAACTCCTGCCATTCATAAGCCCGGGCTAACCACTCGTCGGCGCCAGATTGTACTACTCTTTCGTGGTAACTTGGCTCTCAGTTTTTGTACTCAGTTTATGCTCTCAAGTTTCTCTATTGTGTGTCACCGTGTCTTCTCTGCCTCTCCACACAGAACCCTCCAGCTGCCTTCCACTATCCCACCGACCGGTCATCTGCTCTCTTGGATTCACTACTATTATCATTAAAACCCTTTTCATTATCCTGCCGTTGTATCTCTGTGTTCTGGGTCTCACAATTCACAACACTTTTTGTGCTAAGTTTAGTTAGCAGTATGCAAATGTTAGATTGTATTGTCTTAAAGCAGCACTTTCTACTGTCAATAATCGCAGATAAAGGCTTCTGAACCTAGTACTACCCAATCGAACATGTCAGCAGTAATGCGACCCAAAATTGTGAAGAATTTAACAACATTGTCAGCCAAGATGACATTGTTTACTGCCGTTAGCATGTAGCTACATGCGACAATGTTAATACCACAGTAGCTTAACAAAACAAACATTCCAGTCTAGAGCCTAACTGATATATCAGATATTATAGGCCAACGTTTGGCATTTCCCGATCTATCTGTATTGGCATTTCTAATGGCCGATTAAAAAAAAAAAGCTTTTTTTTAAATTATTTTTATTCATCAGAAGCATTTATAATGACAAATAAATGATTTGGATAAGTTAATAATTGAAAAATGAAAACGGACGGTCAACCATGTTATGAGCGTTGGCGTTGCATAGTTCGTCCACCAGAGGACGCTCTACAACGTCCCTGTTTGCAAAACAGTTTTTTTTTTGTTAATGTGTTTTTGTTCAAAGGACTCAAGTTTGTATTTTTATACATTTTATTTAACAGACCTTTAATATATTTCGATGTTCTTCTGTTCTGTTTGTGTCTGTTCAAATTATTATCATGTTATTTTAGTGAGAACTCATAAATAACTACAAATAACTAATATTAGGGAAATCCGTTTATGTTTTCTTACATTTTGTGTTTCTGGATAAAAAAAAAAAAAAATATATATATATATATATATATACAGTGTATATATATATATATATATATATATATATATATATATATATATATATATATATATATATTATCGGCATATCCGATTTTTAAAAAAACATACTCGTATTGTATTGGCCTTAAAAATCTTGGAAGTTATGGAAGGCTGAAGAAGGCTGGCTAAGTGTTCCACTTTAAAGTAAATGGGAACATAATTTACAAAATGAACATCATGCTGTACTGAAGAAGACTTAAATCAAGACTTCTGTAGAAACTGACTTATTTTTGGAGCCAGTTTTCAGGTGCGGAATTTGCAGCTTGGTTGAGACCTAAAGAGTGTGGTCACATGTAAATATAAATAAAACGACTGGGGGAGCTCTTCACCTCTTTCATTGGAATGTAGTCCATTGTAGAGCAGGTTAAGTCTCAAAATAAAATGTCAAATTTAGTTTACATTTTTAAATGGGTAGAATTTGCATTTTAATTTAAAAACCTAACATTTGAATATTGCCCACTGTACAGCAGGAAACAGACATGCTACATTGCTGGCTTCATTTGTTTAAAAGATGGCATTTTGTCATTCAGATATTGTTTTCTTTTTTAGAGAAGGGGAAAGAGAGAGAGCAACAGCAGTTAAAAATGATATGGCAACAAGAAAGAAGAGTTTTCTGTTATCTCACGTGCTGCATCACTGATGGATCCTTAATTAATAGTCATCATGAGTGTTAGGGGGCTTGCCCATTAAATTCAATAATAAATTTCAGCATCTATATATCATCACTTAACATTTTAACAGAACAAACTCTGCTGCCTGTTTTATTGTAGCTTTCCGACAGAGCACAAACACTGTTGGGTTCTCATAATCTCACATTCTGTATGTAAAGCGTTTTTCTAGATATTTATTTTGTCTATGCGGTAGACTGACAAATTTTTGAGACTGTGGTTGTACCAAGGGTTTTTAACCTTGTTTGGCCTGCATCACAGAAGTGAGATTAGAGATCACCGAAACACACGCATACACAACTCCTGTTTACCATGAAAACAAACCTTTTTCCGGGTGACTGTGACTTGAGCATGGCATTTTTCAAAGGTCAAGATGTTCTAACGTCAGCAACAAGCAAGCAAACCTTGCAAAGCCTTCTCCACCTCTCTTGCTACTTGTGCAGTCCTAGCCACACCTGCATTATGCCGCTAAATGGCTGCTGTGGGTAATAAATTGTTCAGGTTACTTAAGGAGAAAAGCTCTTAAGTCAAGAGAAAGCCAGTTTTTGTCAAAAGGCCCATGGTTGTCTGGTCAGGGTTTGTCACTGTGTCAGTTTCAGTGTGGGCGCGCACACACACACACACACCACACACACACACACACACACACACACACACCACACACAACACACACACACACACACATAAATAGGTGCTAACTTTTTAGGTACATACAGTACACCCTCCGATAAACTAAAGACAGACACATTTACATTATTATGTGTACAGCTATACTAACACACACACACACACACACACACACACACACACACACACACAACACACACCACACACCACACACACACACACACACACACACACAAACACACACACACACACACACACACACTATAAGAATCTGTTAATTGGGGGGTCAGCAGGTCCCACAACAAAGCTTTAGTCAGACACAAGTATGCAGCCAACCATGGAATCAACTACTGCTGACAGACCTGCCCAACGCCAGCAGAGACAGAGGGAAAATAAGATCAGAGGAGTGAGAGAGACAGGGAATATTACTGAGCTGAAGAAAAAGGGGAAAAAAGGGAGGAAGGAAGACAGAGAGAGATAAAAAGAGACAGAGGGTGAATGAGTCCAGGGCGAGCAAGGCTAAAACAGTGGAATTCACAGATTCTGAAAAGCCAGAGAGCCCCTGCAGGTTATTCTGTGTGTTTTTGTCAGCCATTATGGCCCATTAGTGCTGTGTGTGGCTTTAGTTTCTGGCTGAGATTAAAGTCTTAGCTGAGGGATACCTGAGAGACAGCTCTAAGCTCCCCCTAGACATAGAGCCATCACAGCACAGAGGGGAATGGGCCTGAGGGGGGTGACTATGAACAACATAACTTTCTATCCTACATTTTGTGTCAATATTTTAAAGTCTTTAAATATTTGAGGTAATATGATTTCACAATTGTCCACAATTAATGGTGTCTTCAGCTAAGCCATCTACCTGTCTCTTAGACGCGATTCCAAGGAAGCTACTTAAAGAAGTGTTACCCGTGGTTAACACTTGATGATTGACTAGATATGATCAATATGTCTTTATTAACAGGTTATGTACCACTCATTTAAAATAGCTGTAATAAAACCTCTTCTGAAAAAATCCACCCTCAATCCTGAGGTCTTACCCAACTATGAAACTATATCTAATCTTCCCTTTCTAGTTGCTAATCAGTTATGTGTCTTTCTACATAGCAATAGTCTATTTGAGGACTTTAAGTTTGGATTTAGAATGCATCATAGCACAGAGACGGCACTGGTGAAAATTACTAACGACCTTCTAACTGCTTCAGACAAAGGACTTGTATTTTTCATCAGGATATATCCTTTAACGCCCACTTAAAACAAACCTCAAGAACAGCCTTTTTTAATCTTCGCAACAACATCCTGTCTCAAAACAATGCTGAAAAACTAGTCCATGCATTTGTCACTTCCTGGCTGGACTACTGTAATTCCTTATCAAGATGCTCTAATAAGTCCCTTAAGACTACAGCTGATCTAGAATGCTGCAGTGCGTGTTCTGACAAAAAATAAGAAAAGAGATCACATTTCTCCTGTGTTAGCTTCTCTGCATTGGCTTCCTATAAAATCCAGGATTGAATTTAAAATCCTTCTCCTGACCTACAAAGCTCTAAATGGTCTAGCACCATCATATCTTGAAGAGCTCATAGTACTTTGTTATCCCACTAGAGCACTATGCTCCCAGAATTCAGAGTTACTTATGGTTCCTAGTCTCTAAAAGTAGAACGGGAGCCAGAGCCTTCAGCTATCAGGCTCCTCTACTGTGGAACCAGCTTCCGGTCTGGGTTCGGGGGGGGCAGAGACCGTCACCGCATTTAAGAGTAAATTCAAACTCTCCTCTTTGAGAGAGCTTATAGTTAGGGATGAGGAGTTTTTCCCCCTAGCCTGGCCCACCTGCTTCTTGTCATAGTCGTCAGATTCATTTACCATGTAGATAGATAGATAGATAGATAGATAGATAGATAGATAGATAGATAGATAGATAGATAGATAGATAGATAGATAGATATTCATTGAAATTAAAATGGTTAATTTTAATGTTACAGCAGCAAAATCAGTTACACAGCACCGAATATAAATATATATTAAATACTAGGATACCATATACATGCAGTACATACAATATACATGAAATAATAAAGGGATAAAATACAAGAACAAATATTTGAATATATACCAGTTGGGAGTACAAAAATGTGCAACTGCTTTAATAGTATGATTAGTATGTAGACATATCTGACACCACTAAGTCCAGTATTTTGGTGTCAGATATGTCTTTTCTACCAAGGCAGTTCTGGTGCTGGTTCGGAGTCAGTGCCAAATATCGAACCGGTTCTTTGCTTTGCACCAACTTACCGGCATTTAAAAAACAAAAACGGTCAGCTGTTAACCATAGAGAGCTGTTAATGTTAGCTTTGGACATGGATGAGAAACCAAAACAACCGTGGTGTGTGGAGGAAACCAACTGTCGGCTGGCTCTCAGGCTGTGGAAAATCAAGCTGGTTCTTAGATGATTGGCGAGTAGAACCAACACCAAACTGGCACTAGGACCAGCCCAGAACCAGCACCTGGTTAGCCTTGGTGGAAAAGACATATCAGAGTCTTATCTAGCACCCAGTGATGAAGTGTCAAAAGGTTTTATTGCCTGTGGTAGGAATGATTTTTTGTAGCGGTTCGTGCAACAACAAAGCTGTCGGAGCCTCTTAGAGAAGCTGCTCCTCTGTTGGACCAGTGTGGGGTGGAGAGGGTGATCGGGGTTATCCAAGATAGATAACACTTTGTTCAGTGAACTCCTCTCCACCACAGTTTCAAATGTGTCCTGTTTGCCGCCGATCACGGAGCCAGCCTTCCTTATCAGTATGTTCAGTCTGTTTGTGTCGCTGACTCCGATGCTGCTGCCCCAGCAGACGGCGGAGAACGGAGCGATTGCCACAACTGGTACATGACTGGTAGAACATCTCCAACATTCTGCTGCACATGCTGAAAGATCTCAGCTTCCTCAGGAAATAGCGTCTGCTCATCCCCTTCTTGTAAACAGCAGTGCTGTTGATCGAATGGCTAATGGCGCTGTGTCGTGCGGCAGCCTGTTGCAGCAGCTCCTGATTGCATTCGTGTTTTGTGTGTTTTTAGTCACTTTATTTTATTTATTCTTTTGTTTTTAAGTGTTGTATAGCTGTGAAAAGGATGGGGCCTGTACATTTCGGAACTTTTATTTTAGTTTTATTCTTACTTTGGACGTGTTTTGTGACTTCATGCTACGCTCAAGGCAGCGGGGCCGTTGTTTACACACGCGATCAGCTGATTGCGCTGTGTGGACCTGTGCTGCTGCCGGGGCCAAACATGAAGTCCCGAAGGAACTACGAAGGAGACGTCGGGGTTGCAGAGGAGGAATAAAACGTAAGAGAAAAGAGAAAGCACAGGCCTGCCGTCCCAGCGATCATTATGGGGAACGTACGGTCTCTGGGAATAAGACGGACGAACTAGCAGCGCTCATCAGAACCCAGAGGGAGTTCCGTGATTGCAGTTTACTGTGTTTTACTGAAACATGGCTGCACTCGCACATCCCGGACTATGGTGTGGCGGTACCCGGCTTTTTGACCGTTCGGGCGGACAGAAACGTTACAGAAAGCGTAAGAAGAATGGAGGGGGGGTTGCACTGTGTGAGTGAAAGGTGGTGCAACCCGGGACATGTGAATGTGAAGGAACGTTTCTGTAGCCCGGACATTGAACTGCTGGCTGTGGGGTTCCGTCCGTACTATTTACCAGGGAGTTTACGTCCGCCATAATGATCGCGGTCTACATCCCACCGTCTGCTGATGCGGAGGCAGCTGCTGACGTCATTAACACCACGGTCTCACGACTCCAGACGCAGCAGCCCAACGCCTTCATTACTATCTCTGGGGATTTTAATCATGCTTCTCTGGATAAATCCCTCCCGGACTTTAAACAATATATTAACTGCCCCACAAGAGAAAATAAAACTTTGGACCTCCTGTATGCAAATGCTAAGGATGCATACAGTGCCACTGCCCTCCCCCCCTTGGCAAATCAGATCACAATCTTGTCTTGCTGTCTCCCATGTATGTTCCTTGTGTCCTGCGGCAGCCTGTCCACAAAAGGACTGTAAGGAGGTGGACTCAGGAGGCTGAGGAGGCACTGCAGGACTGCTTGGAGTCTACAGACTGGAGCGTGCTCTGTGAGCCATATGGGGAGGACATCGACAACATGGCTGACTGTATCACAGAATACATTAAGTTCTGTGAGAACACCACCATGCCCTCCCGGACTGTACGCTGTTTTCCAACCATAAGCCGGGGATCACCAGTGACCTGAAAGTCCTTTCTGAAGGAGAAGAAGACAGCTTTCAGGTCATGGGACGACAAGAGCTTAGGGAAGTACAGCCCCGACTGCGGGGTAAAATGAGGGAGTGTAAAACACTTACAGGAGGAAGCGGGAGGCCAGTCTCCAGCAGAACAACATGAGGGAGGTGGGGACAGGAATGAAAGAGAGACACGGGTGTGGGGGGGAGAAGAGGACAAACGCAGGAGCCAGGAGAGAGCAAACGAGCTAAACTTCTACTTCAATAGGTTAGCTCACAGGCCATCTCCCTGTCCTTCTACCGCTCCACCAACCCCCTACACCCCTCTTTGGGCCTCCTCCCCCTATTTTGTTCCAACACCCCCTCCTCACTCCCTCAGCCCCCCTTTGCAGTCAGCCCTCTCCCCCCACCACCACTACAGCACATTTCCCCTCCCCCACTGCACTTCAAGCTCCCCCCCTGCTTTACATTCACACCTGGCCAGGTGAAGAGACAGCTGGAGAGGCTACACAGCGAAGGCTGCTGGCCCGGACGCATCAGCCCAGGGTCCTGAAGACCTGCCGCCAGTCAGCGTCTGGTGTCTCCAGTACCTCTTCAACCTGAGCCTGAGCCTGCAGGGGTGCCGCTGTTGTGGAAGACGTCCTGCCTTGTCCCGGTCCCCAAAAGTCGACTCCATCTGGCCCTTAAGGACTACCGCCCAGGGCTCTCACATCTCATGTGATGAAGGTGCTGGAGAGGTGGTCTTGGCCTACCTGAGGCCGCAGGTGAGTTCTTTCGGACCCTCACAGTTGCCTACCAGCCTCGATGGGAGTGGAGACGCTGTCACTATCTTCGCAGCGTGCTCATTTGCACGGATGGGGGTGGCGGCACTGTAAGAATCACATTTTTTGATTTTCCCAGTGCATCAACACCCTCCAGCCCTCGCTACTTGGTGAAAAGCTGCGGGTGATGGTGTCGGTGCGCCATAGTCTCCTGGATCACTGACTACCTGACAGAAAGACCACAGTTCGTCCGCTGGACCGTTTTCTGTCTGATGTGGTGGTGAGTGGGACGGGGGCCCCCACAGGGGACTGTGCTGTCTCCTTTTCTGTTCACCTTATAACCTCAGATTCCAGTACAACTCAGAGTCATGTTCACCTACAGAAGTTTTCTGATGACTCTGCGTTGTTGGGTGTATAAGGGATGGACAGGAGGGGGAGTACAGGGCACTGGTGGGTGACTTTTTGGAGTGGTCTGGTAAGAACCACCTGCTGCTGAACGGGATAAGACCAGAGAGGTGGTGATCGCTTCAGGAGGAAGGGAACGGCTCCGCAGCCCCTATGCATTCTGGGAAGTGCGTTGGACATGTGGAGGATTACAGATACCCGGTGTCAAATCGACAGCAGGCTGAACTGGGAAAGGTCAAAAGCCACCCGCTGTTTACAAGAAGGGGATGAGCAGACTTATTTCCTGAGGAAGCTGAGATCCTTCAAGTGTGCAGAAAGGATGTTGGAGACCTTCTACCAGCTGTTGTGGCCAGGCTCTGTTTTCTCCGTCATCTGCTGGGGCAGGGAGCATCGGAGCCAGCGATACAAACAGACGGAACAAACTGATCAGGAAGGCTGGCTCCGTGATCGGCCCGAAACAGGACACATTTGAAGCTGTGGTGGAGGGAGGTCGTGAACAAATGTTATTTTATCATGGATAACCCTGCCCACCCTCTCCACCCCACACTGGTCCAACAGAGGAGCAGCTTCTCAAGAGGCTCCGACAGTTTAAATGCCCACGGACCGCTACAGGAAATCATTCCTACCTCAGACAAAAAAACTCTTCAACACGTCATCCCGGGGGTAGATGAACTCTGAGACACACAATACTACAATAAGGGGAACCGGCACGACTGGGTCATATTACAAAAGCGCACATTTTGTTTTGTTTTTCCCATCTTGTATATACTTAAATATTTGTTCTTTCATTCTTATATTTTATTCTATATTTTGTTATTATAATTATAATTATTCATGTATATTGTATGATGTATATTTTGGTTTCTGCTGTAACACTGTAATTTCCCATTTTTTTGGGATCAATAAATATCTATCTATCTATCTATCTATCTTCCAGTTTAGCCTGTTGTCGATGTTGACACCCAGGTATCTGTACTCCTCCACCATGCCCACATCTTTTCCCAGGACGCAAAGGGGCTGCGGAGCCGTTTCCTTCCTCCTGAAGTCAATCATCATCTCTCTTGTCTTATCCACCTTCAGCAGCAGGGGGTTCTTACCAGACCACTTCACAAATTCATCCACCAGCGCTCTGTACTCTCCCTCCGGTCCAGCCCTTATACACCACACAACAGCAGCGTCATCAGAAAACTTCTGTAGGTGACATGACTGGGAGTTGTACTAGAAGGCTGTGGTGTATAAGGTAAACCGAAAAAGAGACAGCACAGTACCCTGTGGAGGCCCCATACCACTCACCACCACATCAGACAGAACACGGTCCAGACGGACAAACTGTGGTCTGTCATTTAGTCAGTGATCCAGGAGACTATGGACGCATCGACACCCATCCTCTGCAGCTTCTCACCTAGTAGCAGTGGCTGGATGGTGTTGAATGCACTGGAGAAAACACAAAAATTTGATTCTCACAGTGCCATATAATCAATAATATAATAAAAGTAGAGGGAAGTAGGGCTGTACAGCCCGACCTGGCAGGGGAGAGTTCTAGCCCGACCAGGCTCCTCTCTTTAACCTGTCTCTCTTAATCATGCTGTTATAGTTTTAGACTGCCAGGGGACCTCCTTTGACACAGGGAGCTTCTCTCTCCTCTATCTTTCCATTTGTGTGCATCCATGTCCCAGAAATGCTTGTTTCTAATCAAGCTCTGGGGAGTTATTGCACCGGAGTTGTTATGTTTTTTTTTGGTCAACATGTTTCCTTGGATTAGGGAGGCACCAAATCATGGTTGCAGTTGTCGCCGTGGTCCTGCTACACGTCCTGCAATGCCCTGTTACATCCTGCTACGCTCTGCGGTGCCCTGCTACGTCCTGCTACATCCTGTTGGGCTCTTCTGTGCCCTGTAACACCCTGCAGTGCCCTGCTATGCCATGAACTACTACTACTACATTGTTCCATTATCTTTTATTGTGACTGTTATTGCCACTTTCCATCACACCCCCAACAGGCATCAGACACCGCCTACCAAGAACCTGGGTCTGTTTGAGGTTTCTTCCTAAAAGGGAGTTTTTCCTCACCACTGTCACACTAAATGCTTGCTCTTGGGGGAATTACTAGAAACGTTGGGTCCTTGTAAATTATAGTGTGGTCTAGATGTGGGGTCTAGACCTACTCTATCTGTAAAGTGTCTTGAGATATAGTTGTATAATAGTTATGAATACTTACTATAAATAAAATTGAATTTAATTATGGTTTCACTTGGTCTGAGATATTTTTTAGTTTTATAGCCGTGGCTGCATGATGCAAATGTGGTCATCTGCCTTGAGGTTCTGTATGTGCCAACAAATACATGAACCGTCTGTGTACCCAACGTGTCTGTTGTCCTCTGGAGAGGGTGATAGTGTTTTTGCTGTTTTGTCTGCAAGTTTCTGTATGGACATGTTTAGATTTTGCTATCCTACATACATACAATTGATGGTCAGTTTTTCTCATGATCTTTTTCCTTTTTTTAAATTCAAATCTTTACCAATTTTTACTTTATTTATTTCTTTTGAATCCACGCTGCCCAGTCCTTTTCCTAAATATAAAACACACAATTATGCTTTTGCTCAATTTGCGAAGGGCTGTGAGAAAGTAGCAACATTAAATTTAGTACCATAACTGAACATCATGTGACAATGCTTCCTATGAAATGGGATTACAATCAACCGGATGGTGGGGCTCTAATTATTAGTCATAAAAGTATTTTTTGACAAAATACAAGATTATATGAAGAGCCATCCCCCCCACATTGTGACTCCTACTTACATTCAATTTGAAATACACTTACATCTCAATAGACTCTTTTTGGACAATAAACACATTTTTGACTTCTCCTCCTTAACCATATTGCTACAAAACCTTCTGTAGATCATGATTGTACCAAGCTTCTCAAAAGTTGTATAAAGCTTGTTGATATCATATATGTTTTTATAGATGTTGACCAATTAACTTCAAAAAGGTGTGGTTGAGCACATAAATAGACAAAAGTCAACATGTGTTGGTCTAATCATCAGAAATTCACTGCATATGTCCACATACAGTAAGTACCTGAAACATACCCTGAATGGTTCATTCAAATGCACCACCAAATGCAAAAAAATGGGGATGGCATGATACAAATTAGATTACAAATCTGAAATTGCATGTCTAATCATTACAAAAGTCTGGAGTCTGGAGTTTGGTAAAAAAACTCATGCAAATAAAGCTGGTGAAAGTGTGTTTCCATCCTACAACTTTAAGGCAAATAAAAACTTGTGCGTAATGACTTCATATACTGTTTTGCGATCAAATTGGTATATTGAATTAATTTTAGACATTTTAAGGTGTTTCCATTCATTTTCGTACTAAATCACACAACATTCAAGCAAACTTTTTCAAACAAAGTTTTCTAGACAAAATGGAGCTGTCTACCAACAAATGATAAATATTGCACAAGTTGTAATAGTGCTTATGTGCCAGCTCCCATGGCTTGTCCTTACCTTTGCAGACGTTTCCTTTGAGAGTTCCTGATGAATTCAGAAAGTTTCTCGTCTCCTTGTTTGTCCACTTCCATCTGTCTTTGTTGGCACCCGCCATGTGTGAAAAAGCAGAGTGGAAATACTGGGCGGAAATGAACTAAAACTTCTTCTTCTTCTTCATTTTGTGGCGGCTTGCAACCATACAATGACCTTAAACTTAATCACAATTTATTATTTATTCGGCAAACAACGTTTCCATCAGCGTTTATTCCATAAGCCGTAAATCGATCACGAGAAAATCCGATGAGACCGAACGTATTTCCTTTGAGTCGATATTCATGAAATTCCATCGAATTGTACTGTTTCCATAGGAAATTTTTCATTTGTGACACTGTGAAACTATGCGTATAAAACTACTTTGAATATATAATAGTGGGTGCCACCAGTTCTGAACATGTGTATCAACCTAGTGCATTGTGTCTTAAATCAATGACTCAAACATTAGCCTTGAAGCGGCACCTACATCATATTGCATTGCATATTCGGCACGCCACTTTGTTTAAATTCATTTTCAACCACAAGCACACTGCAGCAAACAAATCAACAGAGGACCTTGTAATGAAACATCATCTAACAAGTGTAGTGAAGTGGCTCGGTTGTAAAGACTAACGGTTTTTGGTTAGCCCAATAACAGCAAAGTGTGTTTCTTTCAGATTGTGAACACAGCTACTAGAAGTTAATATGTGATGTCCAAGCAAACTCTGATAACTGAAAGGCAGGTAAACTCCATGCAGGTAAACTATCTAACTGACTTCTTTCTAACTCTCTCTCTCTCTCTCTCTCTCTCTCTCTCTCTCTCTCTCTCTTTCATACACACACACACACACACACACACATACACAAACACACACTCACAAAAAGAAGCCCTTCATCTGTGTTAAACCTACAGTAAAACAGTAGCGTAGTGTGGTGCAAAGGTGTAATTAGACTGTCTGCCTGCACTCCGCAACGAGAAAGAGAGGCTTCTGTTACACTACAAACACTCATCTTGAGACCTCCCCCCTAACTCCATCATTATGTCTGTGTGTGTGAGTAGACAACACTGACATTTTGTGTTTATAAACGTCAACCAGTCAAAAAAGCAATAACCCAGAAATAGCCTGTTTTTTGCTTTGAATAAAGACAGGGTTGATAACTACTGGTATTTCCAATTTATGCTTTTTTATATAATGTTTAAAATGGTCTTTACACCACGACAGCAATAAATAACTTATGGGCTCTAAAAAAGGAGCAAAAAAGATCTGTGAACTGTAGCTGCTTTAGTCTTGTAAAAACACTCACCAATCACTGCCTCACAGTCCATTTGGAAAGAACCAGTGAAATGCTTTGTTGCCCCCTCTACCCCTCGTCCTTATGAGCCTGATCTCAATGTGCGCCGTACCGCATTGCTAAAAGTAATCATGTTTGTTTTAAATATTCAGCATGATGATATTAAGTAAAATTGTGTTCCTTTCTCCGCTTTCTACTAGCAGTGCTAGTGAATGTGAATGTGCTGTATTTATAAAGCCCTTTTCCAGTCTTAACAACTGCTCAAAGCGCTTTTACATCTACAGGAAACATTCACCATTCATACACTGTGGCCGGGGCTGCCGTACAAGGTGCCACCTGCTCATCAGATAAACATTCATACACATTCACACTCCAATGCGCAGCACCGGGGGCAACTCGGGGTTCAATGTCTTGCCCAAGGACACTTTGATAATGACTGCAGGGGCGGGGATCGAACCACCAACCTTCCAATTGGCAGGCAACGGCTCTACCACTGAGCCACAGTCGCTGTGTAGGGCAGAGCCGTCCCTGAGAAGATGCTATTTTCAAATCTCGCTAACTTTTCATCTTTTTATTTATTATTTTTTAAGGTTGTGTACCTTTCTCTCTGTCACTTTTTGTGATAACCCCACTGAATAGCCTGGCTCCCCACACATAAACTACCATCTATAACACCCTATCCAGCATGGCTGTAGGGGGACTCGGTCTCATCACTGGCAGCTCCTTTGGTTGTGTGACCAGATGAAAGCTAAGTCTCTCTGGCTCCCCCACATTATACTCCTGCATGGTAATCTTCCTTAATACCACTCCTGCAATTTTCACCCTACAGCTGTCCAACCCTTATTTTCCATTGTTGCCTCCCTCCTGATCCTCCTTTTCTCAGTGGCTCTTGTCTTTCTCTCAAAGTTTTTGCCGATTGCTTTCACACTAAAATAAAGGTTTTACACAATTATCAAAACCTTGCACTCAAGGAGAAACAATTGACCAGATGTGCACCACTATAGCACAATGGCAGCCTCACACTTTTTGTAAAACAATACACACACAGTGCTTTGCAAAACACATTTGTATACAATAGACAGAGAAGTATAACATAATGTCACTTTTTTGCAATTCAAAACCACTGACTGTCAAATTAACACACGTAATCTGTGAACCACAGCAATCAGGTGTGCAAACACGTGGTTGCTTAATTGTAGACTATAAAAATGCAGCAAAGGGAGGAAGTCAGTGTCTGAAACAAGAGGGAAAGGTGAATACAAAATAAAACAGGAAGTGCACAACAAGACTAGACATTAGTGACTTAACTTAACATACTTGACGAGACATAACAGCTAACCCTGGTACAGGGCTTGAACTGCACATGGTCCCTGACATGTAAACTAATAAACTAAACTAGTATTTTCTGTACTCTATTTTTTTTTTTTGTTGTTTGTTGCTTTTTATTACTGTAATTGTAACCTGTACTGTATCCAGTATTTTATGTTTGTCTTTTGTTTGCTGGGCTAACAGTGTTATGCACACTACTGTAGTGGCATGAAAACTGGGAGCGGGGAATTGGGTGTAGTGTTTTGAAAAACCGGTCCCTGTTTTCAAATTAATGCTTAAGCAATCGGAAAAAAACTGTAATAGCCTTTAAAAAAAGGAGCTCTTACTGTAGTTTGAAGTAAGATTGTCAGAAAATACCATTAAAATGTAAATACTTAATCACGAATAACTGCATAATGGTCTACAGTGATGCACAGACATTTTCCACATCCTTGCTAATTAGTCTATTTGCACAATTAAGATACTCAAGAAGGGCTTTGCCCAAAATGCCTGTGAATTAAATAATTTCTGCATAAGTCACAGTGTGCAGACTTTTCATTTAGTGATGGGTGTTTTTGTTGCCACAGAAAATCTTGTAAATTTAATCTGTTCTTTAAGAAGCTAATGCTCACAAATTCTTCCTCCCTTTCTCTTTCTACAGTAGAGCAGGTTCATCTTATCCCCTCAGTCTTATTTGGGGCCCCATGAAATCCGTGAAACATTACCAACGGGCAGAGGTGGGTAGCATAGCCAAAAATTTTACTCAAGTAAAAGTAATCGTAATAATCATCTTTAGGCAAATTATAGTTCATCCAATCAATAAAATAAATTACAATTACTTTATTAATTACAAAATAGCTTAAATGAAGAGACTTACACATCAAATTTGGATGGATACTGTACATATGAAGATGTTCAAAACATATGTAACCTAAAAGAAAAACATTTGCCTATCCACAGAAAAAATGTTGAGTTTTTGAATGCTGAAATGTCCAATAGTTTTGGTAGACACAGAAGACGCCGCAAAATGTAGCTGCTGTTCACATTTTCACTGAAAGGTGAACATGCTTTCAATATGAGGCTGGGGGTGTTCCTTCTTGTCTGTGTCTGCATTGCAGACGGTTGATTCTGAGATTTTTGTTTTGCCACGACTGTAAAGCTAACCCGTCCCACCGCTGAGATTGAGTATGGTCACGTGACGAGACTGCACAACGACGTTTGATTGGTGAAACACAGTCACGTGGTAGAGCCTTTAGCGGAAGTCTCTCTATCTTTCTCAAAATAAAACATTAAAATGAGACGTACGTGGGGGTGATAAAAACAATGACGCATAGAATACCAAAGAGGTAAAAAGAAAAGTAACAAGCTCATTGTAGCCTAATGTAGCGAAGGAAGACAGTTTCTTCTTCACAAATCTACTCAAGTAAAAGTAAAAGTATAGTGATTTAAAACTACTGCTAGAAGTATAATGTTTTCGAAAACATACTCAAGTAAATGTAACGGAGTAAATGAAACTCGGTACTACCCACCACTGCCAATGAGACAGGTGTGAAAATTACCCCCCACTACCCTATGAAGCCTCCGTTCCTCTCCCCTGGGCTTCCTAATGAGGCTCAACCTCTTTCTTTAAAACACATGCATGCGTGCA
Organism: Etheostoma spectabile; assembly: GCF_008692095.1. Classification (NCBI taxonomy): domain Eukaryota; kingdom Metazoa; phylum Chordata; class Actinopteri; order Perciformes; family Percidae; genus Etheostoma; species Etheostoma spectabile. The sequence continues at coordinate 22,384,824 of NC_045754.1, forward strand.
CACACGTACACACAAGTACACACACACACACACATGCATTCTCTAGCTCCTTACTCCATCACAATTAAATGCCTGACCTTAACCCTTACCCGCACTCTAACCATAACCTAATTCTAACCCTAATCCTAAACTAAAATCCTAAAATACTAACCAAGTCCTAACCCTCAAACAGCCCTTTAAAGTTGTGGGGTCCAGCATTTTGGCCCCACAAGTATACTGTACTCCCGTTTTTTTGGACCCCACAAATATAGTTAAACAAGACCATGCACCAAATATACATATTGCATTATCAAAATGAAACTTCTGCCCCAAATGGCACACACTTCATTCATATTATCAGATTTTTGTCTAACAAATTACACACTGTTGGGCATAATGAAAAGCACTCCCATCATTACAGTTTTTTCCAATCGCTAACACACTAAAATTACAAGCACACCACAATTATTTAAACTGACCCACAGAGAGCAAAACTTCCACTCAAGTCTCCAAAAGTCTAAACACATTTTCTTTGCACATATTTTGCGTTTCAAAATGGCACATTTTAAATGCACTGAACACAGTTTTCTGCATAAGACAGAACAATCTGACATAAAGTCACATGTTTGCCATTTCAAAATACTGCCATTTAAAATGACACTACATGAGCTTATTGGCCAATTACATGTGCCACCTGGTCGAACACCTCAATGGTTAATTGACAACACTCCAATCTGGATGCAAGCACTGTGAAAAGACCACAGGTGAGCACCTTTTTTTAACGACAATGGAAGACGTTGCAGAGAGAGGACAGAGAGAGGTTGAGAATAAGAGGGGGAGGAAGAGTGAGAGGTAGGGGTTGAGCAGGTAGAGGAGTTCATGGTCAAAGAAGACAAACACTTTCATAGGAAATCAGAACAACCATAGTAGATCATGTCATCAACCATGTGCTGACAATGCGTAAGGGTGGAGAGAGTGCACACAAACTTGAGCCATTTTACTGTTGCCTCTGTCATCCGGACCTTTAGACTGGAAAACAAGTATGTAACCAAAATTTCATGTACTACACATGCAGTACACCCCATGTCATAGTGTATCAGTTGAGTGACACCTGTTTACTTAGTGTATGACATCAGCCATTCATGAACTGTACAAGTTTCTTGTACAATGTACTCTACTGTGGGGGAAAAATATTTAGTCCTATATAGTTCTTTATTTTCTTTTTTCTAAAGGACTGAGAGACAACACCACGGTGGAGGAAGGGACTGAATGGGCACAGGAAGCTGGCATTGTAAACTTGGTTTTGTAACATAATGAAATCAGATTACGAGAAATTCAAAGCCACATCATCCAAGACAACACCTTATTCAACAACATTCACACCATATTGACAGATTTTTGTTCTTTTTTTTTTAGGGAGTACTGGAAATGGATGCTCTTGCAATCCCACATGAGTCCATCTTTAAAGATGAGGCTGGGTTCAACCTAGCAAAGACCAGAAGAAGGGGGAGAAACGTCATTGGCCACAGAGCCATTATAGATGTTCCTGGCCAACGTGGTAGGAACATCAAAATGTGTGCTGTCATCTCCAGCATGCATAGTGTCCTCCACCGTCATGCCAACATTGGACCATACAACACAGTCCATATTCTCTCATTTCTGGACAGACTTCACAACATTCTCATACCACCAGAGCGTATAAATGATGCAGACCATCAAGGAAACCGGTACGTTGTAGTATGGAACAACGTGCAGCTGCAGTCCAAAACTGTTTTTTCACTGAAAAAAATTCTTTTTCAGTTTACTGTTTTTTGTAAGAATATTTTTGTTTAATATATCTGCTGTGGATTTGTTGCACTGACTTGTTTACGGTAGTGAAACATAAAATAATGTTTTAACAGCATGTGTGCGTATCTGCAAATATTTTTGTGCATGTGACTAATCTGATACATATTTTAGTATTTTATTGCAAAGAATACTAAAGATGAGGGTGCTTTTCATTACGCCCAACAGTGTATAGTGGGTTAGGCAAAAATCTGGTAATATGAATGAAGTGTGTGCCATTTCATGCAAAAGTTTGATTTTGATAATGCTATGTGTAGTTTCGGTTGCAGTGCTTCATTTTGCAGGATATATGAGGTATTTTGCAGTTTGGGTGTGTGGTTTTGTGGATTGTGTTATGTATTTTTGATAAAACCAGTCTACCAGTAAGCGCTCCCTCCTACTTCACCTATTAATGGAAACATCCCTGTTAACCAGGAGGTCAGCATTTGTATTTCCACCAAGTGATCTTTAACAGTGGCTGCAGTTACATCAATGGTTAAAATGCGGCTTTAATTGGACTCCAGCTTCGATTTTATTTGCTATTTGGTAGCTTTGGTTTGGTGACAAAGAGGCGCGGAGAACTCATGTTGATAGTTTCAAGGAACACTTAAAGTGGACATATATTATGCTTTTCCGTGTTTTCTGTCATATCTACAATGTTATGTTGGATTTTTATGTTTAATGTGGCCAAAACAAATAATGACGTAAACATATTTTAGAGAAATCCCTGTGAGCTAAAACATTCAGATTTCCAACTCTTTTGAACACTTTGGTTTCGACAGTTATTTCTACTATTGTCTATTTCTACTAAGTGTTACGCAACTCCAAGCAAACATACATCACTGTAATTGGTCATCTGCTCCAGGTATGAACTACTGGAGTGGTTGTTTTTTAAGCTAAGCTTTAAGATAACATTGTCGGCAGTATACTATGTCATCTTGGCTGCCACTATTGTTAAATTTTCCCCAATTCCGGGTCACATTACCCCTGAAAAATGTCCGGTTATTTAGCATTTGTTTTAAAAGCCTTTATCTGCAATTTTTGACTGTAGAAAGTGCTGATATATTCTATTAGTGTCCACTTCTAACCATAGTAGCTACATGCTAACAGCAGTAAAATATGTCATCTTGTCATCCAATGTTGTTAAAATTTCCCCAACTTTGCGTTGTATTACAGCTGAAGCATGTCCGATTGGGTAGTATTTGATTCAGATTCCTTTATCTACAATTTTTGACGGTAGAAAGAAAGTGCTGTTTGGTTCCATTACAATCTAACGTTAGCCTACTGCTAAATATTACGTAGCTGCATGCTAACGCCAGATAGCTTTAATCTTGGCAACCAATGTTGTTCACTTCTCCCAGATTTCGGGTCACGTTACTTCTGGTACATGTCCTGTTGTATAGTATTTGGTTAAGAAGCCTTTATTGGTGATTTTTCCCGGTACTAAGGCCTGCTATACACTCCACGTCAGGCTCCGGAGTGCAACAACAGCCGAGATCAATAGTTACGTATTGTAACTCCAGATTCTATGAGTATAGTCATAGCCCTCAAAGAGCTGTTGCTATCGGGTTTATCCCTCAGTGCGCAGTGTAGAAGATTTCTTTTGTGCTCTTGTGCCCCGCACGGGCCTCTCTTACATCTGCAGTTACTGTATATTACAGCTGAGAGACCAGAGATCTGCTCCCAAAATCAGCATTTTTCTTCTGCCAATGTTGGTGAAGCAGATGGCCTGAATCTTATAGGGCTATGCCTATACTCACAGAATCTGGAGTTACAATATCAATCTATTTCGTATAAGCTTTGCCCTCTAAGAGCTGTTGCTATTGGGTTAACGCTGAAGCTGATGTAGTCAATGCCACTGTGACATCATACATCAGTTTTTGTGAGGACAAGTGTGTGCCAACTAAAACTTTCTGCACATACAATGACCAAAAAACCCTAGTTCACAGCAAAACTTAAGCAGCTTCATCAGTCCAAAGAGGAGGTCTTCAGAAGTGGGGACAGAGTCCTGCATAACCAGGACAAGATCACACTGACTAAAGAGATCAAAGTAGCTAAGAAGAGCTGATAAGTTGGAAAACCGCTTTGGTCAGTGTGGAGAGGCCTGCAGACACTCAAAACTACAGGAGACCATCCTCCAACACTGCTGGTTCTGAACGACTGGCTGATGAGCTGAATGATGAGCTGATTTTACTGTAGGTTTGAAAAGCCCACAGTCACCACCCCTCCTCCACACCAACTCACCACGTCACACTTCAGTCAATCACCTTGTACGGTCAGCCAGTCAACCACCCACCCGTACGCTGTCACTTACCCCCTCTGACCCCTCACCTGCACTCACGATCTGGGAAGTGGATGTGCGTCAGCTCTTCAAGAGGCAGACGAACAGAAAGGCTCCTGGACCAGACAGCGTGTCACCATCCTGCCTAAAAATCTTTGCAGACCAGCTGGCCACCATCTTCACTCAGATCTTCAACAGATCACTGGAAATTCCCTCCTGCTTCAAACGCTCCACAATCATCCCAGTCCCCAAAAAACCCTCCATCTCTAGACTAAATGACTACAGGCCTGTTGCCCTGACATCTGTAGTCATGAGTCGCTTGAAAGACTGGTGTTGGCCCACCTGAAGGACAGCACAGTCCCCTTGCTGGACCCGCTGCAGTTTGCCTACAGGGCTAACAGGTCTGTGGATGATGCAGTCAAATTGGGAGGGACGGGAGGTGGATAAGCTGGCTCTCTGGCGCAGTCAGAACAATCTTGAACTTAACATGCTCAAAACTGTGGAGATAATTGTGGACTTCAAGAGGAGCCCCCCCTACTGTTTCCCCCATCACCATACTGAACAGCCCTGTGTCTGCTGTGGAATCCTTCAGGTTTCTGGGACCCACTATATCCCAGGAGCCCAACACTGACACCATCCTCAAAAAGGCCCAGTAGAGGCTGAACTTCCTGCGCCAGCTCAGGAAGCTCAACCTGCCTAAGGAGCTGCTGATCCACTTCTACGCAGCCATCATCCAGTCTGTCCTCACGTCTGCATGTCCATCACTGAAACCATCTGGCTTTGGATCTGCCATGAAAAAGGACAGGAGTAAACGGACAGTAAGGACTGCAGAAAAGATCATCGGTACCAACCTGCCCTCGATTCCGTTTCCAGACTCAGGAAATGGGCAGGAAACATCACTGCAGACCCATCTCACCCCGGACACAACCTGTTACAACTTCTCCCCTCTGCCAGGCGCTACAGAGCACTGTACGCCAAAACCATCAGACTCAGGAACAGTTTCTTTCCACAAGCCATCACTTGGAAGAAAAGCTGACTTCTTACTCACAGTGCCAGGTTCAATTCCTGTGCAATAACCCAGCAACACTCTCTAATCAGTCTGTTTACTGGTTCCACTATTATCGTTTTCATTCTCTATTTCAGAGCTGTTCATTCTTTTCATATTGTAGTATTGTATAATACTCATATAATAAGATAATACTATTTATTCCAGCACCGTTTGCACTATGCTCCATAATTAAAATAATAATAATTATCATAATTATAATTTACTTCTGCATACTTTGCACTCTTCACCCTAAATGTTTACCCTGTACGTAGGAGATACTATTTCCTATGTGTGAGATAAACTTGATGCACGTTTTTTTTTTTTCCACTTTTCCTTTCAGGGCGTTATTATATAAAGATATGGTACTGGTATGGTTCTGTGCCCTGAATACCAGCCTGTCCGGCTGAAGCATAAGAGTTGACATATGAAAATAAAAAATACTTAAAATTGTTTCTGTAGAGGCAAAGATGTCCTTTATTTTTGTCTCTAGTATTGATCAATATCCAAAACCTTCATATCCTACTATGGAAGTTTGATGGCCTCTATTCAAATAGAAATCAATTTCGAAATTGAAATTGGACATAAATGCCAACAACTGTCCTACTGTAATAAACTAATGTCTGAACATACATGTAGTATGGACGTTCTCTAAAGGATAAAGAAAAACTGTGTCGGTGTGGTCTAGTCGAGTGAACTGCCGGGCCGTTGTGGTGCATTCCATTTGCTCCTTGGAAACACTCTTAATTGCCCTTAGGGGAGAAATAGAGCTATTTGAATTGAATTTAATGTCCACCTTGGGAAGTCAGGAAACCTTACAGTACCTTGAGCAAGCTGACCTCAAAATCCAACATGGCTGCACGGTGCATCTACAGTAGTGAAAGCTTAGATAATGTAGTTTATTAGCACTTCTGTCATATTTAAGTATCATCAACTCAGTCATAATCACAGCACTGTCCAACTGCCATCTGTGGACATGTTACGCTGTTTGTATGCACAAGAAACAACCTAATGCGTTGTCATCAAATGGTATTGCTAGCAATGGCTGACCTGGATAGAGAAAACGACTTGTATTAATGGAACAAGGTCAACTTGTGTGTGAAGTCATTCCCACTATTAGTCACTGAACAAGGATGTGACATCCTAACTGAATTATATTAATATTGACCTTAAGGTGCTCATATCATGCTCATTTTCAGTTTCATAATTGTATTTAGAGGTTATACCAGAATAGGTTTCTGTGGTTAAATTTTCAAAAAACACCATATTTTTGTTGAACTGCACATTGCTGCAGATCCTTTTTCACCCTGTGTGTCGAGCCCTTTGTTTTTGCTACAGAGTGAGGCATCTCACTTCTGTTCCATCTTTGTTGGGAGTCACACGTGTAGCTAGTTCAGCACAGCTAACTAGTCAGTTGCAGAGTGTCAGGGCGTGCCACGCTAGCAGCTAGGCCAGCATTATAATGTGTGCTACAAAGTAAAAGCTGGACCACAATAGAGCTGTTAAGAACAATGTTTGTGTTTGAGTTAGTGTTTTCTGTTGGAGATGGTAAGTCCCTTTGGGGGGGGACGTTGGGCTTTTTCAGGTTTGTAAACCTATAATATGTACAGATATATATATATATATATATATATATATATATATATATATATATATATATATATATATATATATATATATTACATATTTATATATAACACAATAAAGGAAAGGGAAAAGCCAAAAAGCATAATATGACAACTTTAATATAAGATTACAAAATGGCGCCCATTCATTTCAAGTTGCTGGAGTTGCTCACACAGCGCATACACCAAAAACGTTTCTAGGGGACTGTTGGTTTTATATTTAAGGGTCCACCGGAGGAGTTTTGAGGTTTATAGTTAAAAAAGACTTGACCCTCCCTTCACCAGTGATGCATTTTTCTATGCCCCTCCAAAATGATTGGAAAAAGGCATGACCCTCCCTAACACTTTATTGATGCCTTCTGTTCTGGATTGCACTTGGCAAAAATCTACAGATTTGTATTTTTACAATCATGACATACATGACTAACCTATGCCTTCACATATTAAATGGTAATAATGTGATTTACTCACTAACATTGGTGTGGAAAAACAATAATTAATGGAAACTAAATGCACACTTCCTCTATTGTTGCATTACTTCAGATACTAAGTTACTCCTCTAGTAAACTAGGATTCACATGAAATAAAACAATAAAAACACTGAGACCATTCAACAAAGCACACTGGGTAATATCAACTTTAACACGTGTTTGCTAAGGACTCGTCACTAGGTTTCCTCAGTCATTGTATATTTTAGCATAGTTAAAACTGCCAAAGCTGAACATTATCCAAAACTCCGTTCCTCCAACAAGCGTTAATTTGGGAGCTTGCATGCTACCACCCCTTCCTTCTCAAATGACTTGAAAAGGCTGTCTTTTGCACAATTTTTAACAAATAATCACACGGGCCGAAAGGATATTGAGTGGGTATGACTACAGCCTGGAGACTTACCGTGTCATGCTCTCCGGGCTGCGTGCTATCCGTGAGCTTTGACTTTTCAAAATAAATGCTTGCGTCTGGTCCGCTATGTTTTCGTACTTTGGTGTTTTGGATGTTTTGAAATGAACAGTACGGCAATCATGCTAATGAATAAAATATTTTTTTCAGCAGATTTCTTAGTTATAACATGATGGAACTAGCAAAGCAGTTTTGTGCCACATTTATTCAGTTTACGAAATCCCACGGTCTCTACAAAGCTACAGCTCAAATTGTCTGGCTGACTAAACAGGGAGGGACTCATCTGCTAGCAATGGGGGGCCGAGACTGAGAGAGCTACATGGAAAAATATGTACCAAACAAGCCAACCAAAAAGTCATAACCGACCTTTTTTGCAGTTTGAGGTGTCCTGGCAGCAGTTTTACAGACGTCTCTTTAACAATTGTTACCTATGGGGAAAATCCTCTCTAGGTTGTAAGGACTGTTTTGTTGCAACACTGGACCAAATCAGCGGAAAGGCTGAGTGCTGTTTCATAGGGGGCTGGGCTTGATGTATTGCTATTTGAATTTTGAATTTTGAATTGAAAATGCAATAGACTTTCACCGCCAAAATTTAATTGCAATTTAGCTAAAGGCACCACAAAACCACGGCAATATGAAATGGGATTAGTTGAGCTTACATTTACATTTTTTATCTTTATCTTAAATTTAACTAAATTTAGGATTGCATTGCCACTTTGCATATTGAATAGAAAATTACAAAATGCCAATTAAAAATTTCCTTTTATATTAAAAAGGCCAAAAACCTTGGCAACATGAAATGCAACGGATTGAGCTTTAATCATCATTTAAATCAAAATGTTTTAAAACTGAATTCAGCATTGATTTAACTTGATGCTTTGCTACATAACATATTAAATTGACAATTACAAAATGCATTTACAAATTGTACATTACATTGTCAGTTGCAAAATGCATTGTCATTTTAATAAAGAGGCCAAAAAGCCTCTATATTGACCGTGGCGAGGCCCTTTGTGTGTATTGGACAATACAACTGCATGGAGAACTGTATGGGGCTGTACTGACCACTGTGACCTGAAGCTGTGGCCTGTCAGACTGTAAGCCAAGAAACTGCTGCCACTCTTGGCTAAAGCCCACAGTACGTCTACTCTGTTCCAGTGCTGAGAGAGTGAACCAGACAGATTTCTCAGCATTATCATGGTTGTCAATTCAGAGGACTTTGTTCCCTTGTAATTAACCAAAACAAATAAAGTGCAGATACCATTAGCAGTTTCCGCATTGTGGTAATAAATCAGCAACATCTGCTCCTTCTACGTTCCTTTGTTTAAAGTGTGCAGGGCTTTAGAGCAGCAGCTAACACATCCAGTCTGCTCCACATTAATCCCTGGCTTAAAAAAGAATTCAGTGTGTAAGACAGGCATATATTTATTTTTAGCTGTAACAAGTTACAGCTAAAAATAGATATATGCAAGATCGAGCTCCTGCTCATGAAACATTAGGCTGGTGTAGTCTCTGTGGTGCAATAGGTCAGCGCAGTCGGCAGTTGTCCGAAAGAATGATGGTTCAAGTCCATCCAGGTATGTTATGTGCTTAAACATAATGCTTCAACAGGAATAAAGTCCATCTGGTCCAGCTCTTGACACCCTCTAGGCTCTACCAACTGGGCTGCTGACCACAGCATGTTAGCCTGCCGAGCCCGGTCGGCTAGCACCGCGACCAGCTGTGACATCACCTCAACTTTGCTCTGCTTAACATCCGCTCACTGACAGGCAAGGGACAATTCATCCAGGACTTCATCTCCGATCGTAAGCTAGACTTTCTCTGTTTAAACGAGACATGGCAACAGCCCAACGACTTTTCTGAACTCAACAAATCCACTCCTAGTGGGTTTGCTTACATCTGTCAACCCCGTGGCTCTGGCCAGGGACGAGGTCTCGTGATGATCTACCGCGAGAAATGGAATGTCTCGCCGGTGTCTGTGCCTATCTCCAGCTCCTTTGAATCTGCTGTCTGCAAGTTGTCTGGCCCCACTCCAACCATCATTGCTACTGTCTACCGCCACCCTAAACCGAATAGTGATTTTTTAAATGACTTTGCTGATATTCTCACCCACTTATCCTCTCTCTCACCAAAAATGATACTGTTGGGCGATTTCAATATCCACATGGACAATATCAACCTGCCTCTCACCAAAGACTTCACCTCCTTCATTTCGGAACATAAAGATTATCAACCCTGCCACACTCACTTCAACTATCCCCTACTCCTGCCTTCCTGACACTCACAATCTCTACACCCCCGATGATCTTGTCTCTCATTACAACACTGTACTCCATAATAGTCTCAATTCTCTTGCACCGTTGAAAAACAGATCTGTTTCCTTCTACGTCTCCGCCCCTTGGTTCACCCCCGATCTTTGTCTCATGAAAGCCAAAGGTCGGCAACTTGAACGTCTCCATAGTAAAACTGGTCTCACTATTCACAAAGAAATGTATAATAACCACATCCTACGTTACAAGGACTCCATTGCCAACACCAAATCCCACTACTACTCCAGAATAATCACTGCCAACAAAGGACACTCAAAGTCACTGTTCTCCCTACTCAACAATGTCACCCAACCCCAGGACTTTCTCCCTCCCCATTCACTTCCACTGTTACCCCGATGACACCCAGCTCTACCTCTCCACCAAACCCTCATCCACTCTCCCTCCCTTACAGATTGCATCTCTGAAAATAAAAACCTGGCTCACCCAATTAAACAGTAATAAAACCAAGGTTCTCCTCATTGGCACCAAAACCACTCTTTCCAAAAGAGACAGTTTTTCTTTCCCAATTGACAACTGCTCCATCTAACCCTCCCCCAAGGTTAAGACTCTGGGTGTCATCCTTGACAGCACATTATCCTTTCAACCCCATATCAATAACATTACCCGGTCTGCCTACTTCCACCTACGTAACATCAATCGCCTCCGCCCCTCCCTTACCCCCCACACTGCTGCAATCCTTGTCCATAGTCTCGTCACTTCCCGTCTCGATTTTTGCAACTCTCTCCTCTTCGGTCTCGCTCACAAATCCCTCCATAAACTTCAGTTGGTCCAGAATTCCTCTGCCCGCATCATTACTCGAACCCCCTCCGTCCACCACATCACTCCTGTCCTCCAACAGCTCCACTGGCTCCCGGTCCAGTTCCGTTTCCAATTCAAAGTTCTCCTGTTAGCATTCAAGGCCATCCACAACCTCGCCCCCCCATATTTGTCTGATCTCCTCCAGCATCCCACTCCCTCCCGCTCCCTCAGATCCTCTTCCTCCATAAACCTCTCTGTCCCCTCCGCCCGTCTCACCACCATGGGGGGCAGAGCATTCAGCCTCTCTGCTTCCCGTCTCTGGAACTCATTACCCCCCCAACTAAGAAACATTGATTCATTCCCCCATTTCATGTCTCAACTAAAAACACATCTGTTTAAAACTGCCTATTCCACCTAAATGTCTATTGCTCTGCCTTTTCCGTTGTTTTGCTGTATAGTATTTGTTTTGCTGTTGTGTAGTATTTGTTTTGCTGTTGTGTAGTATTTGTTTTGTTTTGCTGTATAGTATTTGTTTTGCTGTTGTATAGTATTTGTTTTGCTGTTTAATTATGTAAAGTATTTGTTTTGCTGATTTTAATATGTGAATTCCCTGTGCAGCATCCTTGAGTGCCATGAAAGGCGCCTTTATATGAATTTTATTATTATTGTTAATATGATTATTATTAAATAACCATGTACTTATCACTCATTACGATCCTTTGTAATGCGGTCACTTGATGAAATACACAAGGCCACACCCAACAGGTTTGTGGTACGTGGCGGGCAACTGTTTGTTCATGAACAAGCTTGTTGCTGTGACCGAGAAACCACCAGTAAAATGACTGATACACCATCAGTTCCGGAATTTTCTTGGATGCCAAACATTCTAATTCAAAGTCAGAATCTAATTGACATGTAAGAAAAATACAATGCACGTCCAGCTTCTACATTTCCGCATGAGTATTTCATCATATACAACCCAGGCGCAGTCTCTGTGGCGAAATAGGTCAGCGCAGTCGGCTGTTAACCGAAAGGATGGTGGTTCAAGTCCACACAGGGACGAATCATGCTTAAATAACCTGGAGTGAGCCAACTCTGGGGTTTCTCCTTCTGCAGGAGACCATAGAGCAGCCCAAAGATTACTCGAGAGGCCTTATGTCTATTGGAAAGGTAAAGTTCTGCAAACCATGTACATATTAATCTTTACTGTCATTGGTATGCAGGTCACTTGCTATAATACAAGCAAATACATAAGGCGCCACCCAAAAGTTTTGTGATACGTGGCATGTTTGCTGCTTAAATAACCTGGACTGAGCCAATTCTGGTGTTTATCTGTCTGCAGGAGAATTTAGAGCAACCCAAGTGGCCTAACCTACGGATAGCAGCCCAAAGACAACACAAGTGGCCTCACCTTTATAATTGATCCCAGCTGATGGAGCGGCAGTGCGCCGCTGCTACATGCATTTTGCAGAAACCCTGCATGTGCACGTGTGGTGCTGATGTTGCGAGATGTAAATCATTTGCCGCCCGAGTGAATTTGACCGGAATGCCGTGGCCAATGACGTGAAAATCTGCCAATTCCGGTCACCAGCCAGATAATCGATGCATCTCTAGTATCTCTTCATATTAATCATGCAAAATATTATGAATAATCTATGATGTATTAAAGTGGATAAAGAGGTGTCTTTATTGATCAAGTCAAACTTCTGCTGTTATTTTGGTGAAAGTAAATCAAAAGTAATATAAAAGTAGTGTAACACATTACATTTCAGAGAGAATGACATGCAACTATCCAGGCGAAGTGTGGCTTCCTGTGTGAATAGCCCTTTATTCCCACAATGGGGAAATTCTCACTATTGCAGCAGCGAGGGATTGGGATAACTTCATATTTTGCTACCTTCATGACAACTTTTAACATTTACAAGACAAACATTAGCAGGGGCTAAACGGCTTTTCAAATCCATGTAAAGCATTGGGACAGTTTGAATAAAAGTTTAAAAAAAAAAAAATGTTTTATTGTGGTAAATGCACATCTTTAATAATAGGTAGTTGCTGAGCCCACATGGTCAGAGAAAATGGTGTCCCAACTGGCGGATACTTGTGTGTACTACTCATCCTTTCCATATTTTGTAAAGTGTTCTTTCTGGCATATTTTAGAAATCATCATTATTATTCAAACATAAACAAACTGGTACATCATAGTCACAATAGAATCAAAGATATAATGGAATAGAATCAATAACCTTTTGGATTGAAAACATAAGGATATATGTTGTTGTTGTTTTCATAACGACACACTATGAATACTGGGAATTAGCTTTAGTTCTGAAACAAATTCACTCAGACAGCAGTTTGTATCAGAGAGTCATTTCACTGTGACAATCCAAAGGTGCACATTGCAACAGCTGGTCCAGCAGAATACAAAGTTGTAAAACATAGAATTAAATTCCAGAGAGATTCAACCGCAAATCAATTTCTATCTTAGTTCACTTGAAAAAAACAAGTAAGGTGTGAACTGAAGGACAGAGAGGCAAAGCTCACCCAATGTAAATCTGAGGGAAGAGTTCAACTGATAATCCGAGAGGACTTGTTGGCCAATCTCCTCGATCAGCTCCAACAACAGAGAGAGAGCAGCAGTTGGGGCCATGAGAAAGAGCTGATGCAGAGGGAGATGTGTGACTTGAAAGTTCAGCTGGTTGAACGTGTCCCCACCCCACCCAGGGAAACAGAGCATCTGAAATCCCAGCTGGGAAAAATCAGCAACAGGCTGCAAAAAGCCCAAAAAGATCTCAACCTGCCTTACTTCATTACTGAAGACCTGTCAGGCAAATTGGAGCAGGTGAAGGGAGAAAAGAAGGCCCTTAAAAATATTGTGGAGACTTAGAAGATTGAGCTTTGTAAAGAGAGACAGACACTCGCGGTAGGTAAGACCCCAACGTGACATTGGAGAGCTATCTGGAGATTGAGAGGGCTCAAGCTCAGGAGCTAAAGGATAAACTGAGAAAGATGGAGAAGGCTCTCTGAGAACAGGAAGAAGAGACAAAGGAGATACTGGAAAGATCCCAGGCTTCCAATAGAGCCCAGCTGGAGATGCAGGACAAAAACAACAAGAACCTCATGGCTGCTCTTGAGAAAAAGTGTGAACATCAGCTGTCCTATGGCAGCAGCTGGAGAGTAATCTCAAAAAGTGGAAGGAGGACAAGGCATCCCTCCTTCAGATCACAGAAATGCCTTAAGATGACTCAGCAGGGAAAAGAGCAGGAGTGGGAGAGGACTGAGAACACCGTGAGGTCCCAGCTGGTAAATCTTCAGAGCCAGATAATGCAAAAGCCAAAGAAGAAGAAGTGGTACAAAAAGCTCCTGCCTGGCTGTGGAAAGAAAATGCATTTGTACTTATAATGTCTGGCTGTTTGTCTGTCCATCTGCCTATCTGTCATTCTGTCTGTCTGTCTTTGTGGGTCTCTCTGTCTTTCTGTGTGTGTGGGTCTGTCTGTCTGTGGATCTGAGTGTGGGTCTGTCTGTTTGTCTGTCAGTGTGTGTGGCTGGCTCTGTCTGTGATGGCTCTGTCTAGTTTTGGAGTAGTAGTGCTTGTAGTTAGTGCATGCTAAATGCTGCATGCTGCCTGCCATTCTCGGCTTTCAGCTACTGCCACCGGACAGCCCTTTGTTTTCAGGAGCAAAAACAGGAGCCGAGTGTGTGTCGCCTCGTTTGCCGGTACATAGCCTCTCCACAGCCAAGACATTGAACACGCCTCCTCATGGTACACATGGTAACTGTTCCCTCGTGGTTCCAGGCTAAGTTGTACAGGATCTTGGAGCAGCAGTGTGCCCCAGAGACGTGGTATGGAGGCCCAATGGTGAGTGGCAACGCCCTGATGCCCGTCAACCACTGTCCCAGTTATGGGTAAATAGCCCCAGGTATACGGAAGATGTTGGTGTGCGAACCACCACAACGGCTGGGAAGAAGGAAGAAGGCAACCCCATAGCTATGTGGTTTAACTCGGGAGGGTACAGTGGCTAGGGGAGCAAACCCTGTGGGGATGTGAGAAAACTGAAACTATTCCTATCAACTATATAAAAACTACTGCATGCACACAAACACTAGCTAAAAAAAATGATGTCATGTTTGTTGGTATGACGGCCCTGGGCCTGTCCTACATGTGTACTGTGGTTTGTCTTGTTAACTTGCAACTGTAGCAGAGGCATAATGAGATGACTGTGATCCCCTGGCCGGTCCTCCCAGACTATTTAACCCCGCCTGCCCCGAGACCAGGCGGCCGTATTCTCCAGACTGTGCACCGACATGTTTTCTCTCTGTTTGAGTTTTCCCTTTGTTAACTACTGACTCACCTCACATTCTCCATTACATCCATCCACCTTCATTCATCACTGATACTGACAATCACACCTCATCTTACGTTTGTTTGCATTGTTATTTAACAAATGTAATTTTATTATTGTTACATTGCTGTGCATCTCCCTCATTCGTTGTGGTTTGTGAGTCGGTCCTAAACAAGTTGGGGGCTCATTTTCCTTGAGTATAAAACCAGGACCTTGTTTGTGGTTTCCTTTAATTGATCCTAGTTAGTTGCTGTTGAGGCAATTTGGTTTAGTTGAGCTAATCTATTGTTTCTTAAATGTTAAGTTGCATTACAGTCATGTGTAATATAGTTTGATGCATAAATCACGGTTATGGTTAACGCTCATTTGCATCCTCAACCCCCCCAAATATAAAATGGCTCAAATCCTTTAATGTGTTAAATATAATATACTAAATGTAGGTTTTGGTCTGGAGGTACATCTTGGTCATCCAAAGAAAAAATTAAATAAACAACAGAGGAGCATTTCCTGCAGGGACATTTTACAGGTTTACTACAAGTCTCATTTAAGACTTCAAGAAAAAACAGGTTTATTTAGTGTCCCAAAGCCTTTCAAAGTTTTATGAAGAAGAAATGCTCAAGAATATATACTGGTTATTGTCAAATCAGCTACAAACTTGAATTATTTGGTAAATATCAATTCTCAGTTACTTTTTTGTTTTATGAATAATCAAAAATCCTATGATGGGGATTTATTGTATTTGAGAAACACATTGGCCAGAGTGACTAACAGACAGCCTCATCAATAGCCTAAATCATAATAATCATAAATCTACCAAAATAGGTGCAATAAAATGGGCCTAAGCACAAATAAGTTGCTTTTGAATCCTAGATCACAGTGCTCCATAAAGCTAAATTTTGATGGAAATACCACTATATGAAATAAAGGGTTTTAATCAACTCCGTCTCATCCCTTCAGACACAAATTAACCTCAAAAGTACATTTCACGCAGGACATGACAAAAAGAAAACCAAAAGAAAAATGTAAATAAACTCACGTAAAACGTTTGAGTTGATGTTTTTTAATAATTTATAAATGATACTTTAACCATTTGTAAATGAAGTAATTTACTCAGGAATGTATAAGGTTTGTTAAAACTAGAAAGTAAATTATTAACACACTATCTAGACTTACATTTGTTCATGCTTTAAATAAAAATGTAAAGATTTAGAAATAGGCTTAAATAATAGCTGGGGTGTTAATACACTAGCTTGCATAAGTTTACACCCCCATGCTAAAGTTGACTAAAAAGACTTTTAGGAAATTGATTTTAATGCCTTCATTCAAAGAATTTAGGAGAATCCAACTTTTAAGTACACCAATTTTCTTTTTTCTTCCTTAAAATACAGTATAGGTATACACACCCTTATGTTAAGTTCCCATAGAAGCAGGCGCATTTTTATTTTTAAAAGCCAGTTATTTCATGGATCTGGATACTATGTATCCTGACAAAGTTCCCTTGGCCTTTGGAATTAAAAAAAAACCCTTATCATCACATACCCTTCACCATACCTAGAGATTGGCATGGTGTTATTTCAGTTGGCTTAATAGCTGGTCCGATTTGCATTGAGAGATCTTATGGAAAGTTCCCCATGCCTATCTCTACGCATGGTTTGAGAAGTGTATTCATGTACACATAAAATTGATTAAACTGTATCTCTCAAATTGTATTAGTTTGTAAGTTGTATGTGGGAGTGCACTTGGACAATAAACTGGACTGGGCCAAGAACACTCAAACCCCTACAGGAAGGGCCAAAGTCGTCTCTACTTTCTGAGGAGGCTGAGGTCCTTCAACATCTGCAGGATGATGCTGAAGATGTTTTATGAGTCCGTGGTGGCCAATGCTATCCTGTTTGCAGTTGCATTCTGGGGCTGCAGGCTGAGGGTAGTGGATGCTAACAGACTCAACAAACTGATTCGCAAGGACAGTGATGTGGTGGGGGTAGAGCTGGACTCTCTGTCGGTGGTGTCAGAGACGAGGATGCTGTCCAAACTACATGTCATCTTGGACAATGTATCCCACCCACTCAATAACTTACTGCTTAACACACATGTACATGTGTATTGCAAACAGACCTAAGTACTACACAGATAAGAACATCTGCCTAAGAACCACCAAAGTGAACATAAAATAACTATAAAATATATAAATGCATATGACACTGCATATGACCCACGCCCTCGACATAGACATAATTGCAGATGGCATCTTGAAAGTGTGTGATCAATACTGTATGGTGATGTAACCAAGTGGGGTCCCATTTCATAGTCCCATAGTCCCCTTATCCCATAGTCAAGGACTAGGGGTAAGGGGTAGGGGTAAGATGGAGAAATGGGATTCAGCCTTATTCTCCCAAAATGCACCACAGTGCCAAAAGAAGTCATTCCTGCCTGAGACCATCAAACTTTATAAGTCTTCTTTCTACGTGTCTGACACACAGACACCTAGTTAGTTAGTTTTAAACTGGATAATATTATCTGTTTTATGCAATAACACCTAGTTAAATTACAATGTGCAATACTCTGCTGCTACTATTTATTCATTATTACTGTTCACCATAACAGTTTCTTAATTATGTACTGTTGTACCATACATATCCACACTCCTTATATTTCTTTTATTTTTGTATTTTTATTCTGATATTTTTATACTTCTCTATATATACCACTATCCACACTTTTTGTGTCTTAACCTGGTGCATGGCAATTACTGTACCAACAAACATGGTTATAATGTGTCAAGCAAAAATTAAATTTGTATTCTTTATAGTTTAACTTGCGACATCATCTGAAATCTGCAGTAATGGCAACAGCTACAGTCTAAAACATAATAAATCAAATTTTATTCTGATAGCTTGGGGTGGGAGATACTCTTTTGAAAAAGGCTTAACTTTGGAACCTTATTTTACATATCCCTGTCATAGACAAGCATGACATGTTCGGTCCTTAGATCGTCTAGTTTCATATGATACCAAATATAGTGACTATAGCCCACCAATGGGTTTAAGCAGAGCTTAACAATATTTCAGACTGCCAATTCCATACAAAGACCAGGAAAAGCACGTTACCATAGACAGTTAAAGAAATGGACCAACAGATCCCATTGTTCTGGATGGAGACCAGTGAAGGATATTGAGCGTTACTGCGCAGCCTCCAACTGAGCTTGAAGATGTAGATGTGAGGTGGGCATCGGTCTGAAAATTGTAAGTCTTCTGGTAGCTGTACCAAGAGGAATCTCAATCATTCCCAAAGACGGCACACGTAGGTATATGTAAGGAGATAACATGGGCACAGGCTAATTATTGCTATCTAGAATGCTAGTTAACATTAGTAATTAAACCTAAACAGCTAATGTAAGTCCAAACTTTGTGCGAGCTTACCCTGTACTATAGGGTGATTCCTCTACTGGACGACAGTAAGTTGCGTGGTTATGACACAAGACACAGAGCACTGGGCTCGTCACTTAACACCGCCATCTACTAAAGAGCACTGGGATCATCACTTTACACCAGCATCTACTGGAGAGCACTGGGATTGCCACTCAATATCGCCATCTATTGGAGAGCCCTGGGATTCCCACTTAACACTGCCATCTACTGAAGAGAACTGGAGTCATCACTTAACCACGCTATCTACTGGAGTTCACTGGGATTGTCACTTGAGACACATTGTTTAGTGGCAACAACGACGCAGGAAAACAGTCTCAAAACTACCCACACAAATAGAAGGAGATTTAAACATTTACGGATACAAATCAATCTGCATTCTTTTGTGAATTGTGTTTTACAAGTTGCAAATGCCTATGAGAACGTTTTAGCACCCTAAATCTGTAGCGAGGACAAGCTGTCACAGACATTTGTAAAGTTGTTTTTATATTTGAAGGTCAAACTGCATAATAAAGTTTTCAAATGTGTTGAATATCCAACGTCCAATATAAAACCAACTTTAACACGGTCTGTCACAGTGAGTCTGCTGCAGAGTGGCCGCCCTGCATTCCCAGCAAAGACTGGAGTGACTAAGCGGAAAATTTGGTCTGTACAATCTTAACACTTTAAAGATGAAAGGTTATTAAAAGAAAAACTTGTTGTCAAACGGTGTAGGTGTGGCATGGCAGCCATTTTGAGTGTTTAGTGATGAACAAAAAAGTTGCTGTAACTACAGTGTACATTGTCATATGTGCTTGAAATTTCCCACAATCAACAAGGGTCCAGGCATGAGGACATATACATGTCAATATTAACTTTTGGTCATAGCGCACCCCGCAAGCAATAAGAAATCAGCCTTGTATGACAATCTGTGAAGAATCTGTGACCTACATGTGATACTGAGCTGGTCCCTATTTTTTAACCACGCCCATGTACTCAGGACATGCCCCCTTTTATGACTTTTGAACTCTTAAAGGTAGAGTCTTGTACGAGATATCATTGAACTCAGCAGGGAGTTCCTTTTTGATTGGTGATGTTTTGACCTGCTCCCTATGCTTGAGCCACGCCACTTTTTATAACTAATGACCTGTTTGATGTAAAGTCTTGTGTGAGGCATCAACTTAGCAAAGAGTTTGTTTGTTATTAGTCATGGTTTGGCCCGCCCCCTATGTTTAAGCAACGCCCCTTTAATAACTGGTGACCCAGTCTTGTGTGAGGTATCGTTAAACTCAGCATCGAATCAATCAATCAAAATTTATTTATGGAGCACGTTACAGCAACCAGCTGGCATCCAAAGTGCTTAACATCAGAAACCAAGAGTAAAAACATACATTATACAATAGAAAGAATGAACATAGAAAACAGTAAAATCCAAAAAGGTTACAAAGAAACAGAAGTATGAAATTGTCACACCACTGCTACGTATTAAACGCCAGACCAAACAGATACCCTTTGAGTTTGGATCTAAAAAGAGCTACATCTGTAATAATGTGAATATTAGGGGGTAACTTGTTCCAAAATCTTGGGGCAGCTCCAGCAAAGTTAGAATTTCCAACAAATAATCTGGGGCGAGACCATTAAAAGCTTTAAAAACAAACAATAAAATCTTTAAATCTATTTTGAAACGCACCGGAAGCCAATGCAGAGTGTATGTGCATGTTTAGATGTATTTGTTAAAAAGCGAGCAACGGCATTTTGCACAAGTTGAAGACTTGAGATGGACATCTGATTCAGATCAACATAGAGAGCATTACAGTAGTCCAACCTTGAACTAACAAAAGCATGAATGGCCTTTTCTATCTTTTTCTAGATCTTTTTTGATCTGCTTGTCAAATTTCATGCTGCAATCCAAAGTAAACCCCACGTTTTTGACGAAATAAGTTCCCTTTTAATTGTTAAATGACCATACAAAAACAAATTGCAACTTTTATTGCAATTTTTTACAAAAGCTCCCACAACATCAGGCATTTTGGGCTGCAACAATATCAAAATGAGTTTGCAAAATCCTGGAGGGACTGCTTAATTATGCTTTTATAGACTGCTAGGGGACTTCCTTTGCCACACTGAGCTCCTATCTCCTCTCTCTTTCCATTTGTGTGGAACCTAGCTCTGGGGTGTTTAATCCCCGGAGTCCGTATGTTCTTTTTCGCCCAGCATCTTTCCTTGGATTAGGGTGGCACCAAAATCACGGTTACAGCTGTTGAACACTGGAGTGATAGTTGCTGGAAATGGGCCTCTGTACACCTATGTAGATATTGCACCAAAAACCAGACATTTGCAGCTAGAATAGTCATTTACCACATTAGCAATGTATAGAGTGTATTTCTTCAAAGTTAAGACTAGTTTAAAGTTATCTTCATTGAAAAGTACAGTGCTTTTCCTTCAAAAATAAGGACATTTCAATGTCACCCCAAACTTTTGAACGGTAGTGTATCTCTTCAAACCCTTCAGTTTTGTACCTTATCTCACCCTGTTAACCACACACGAATCAAACTACATTCTTTCCTTTAGCAATAAAGATATTGCCAGTTGACAACAGTGGCCTCTGTTTTTACTACACACATTTACCTGGAATTTTCAATCCATACTTTCCTGTCAATGCAGCATTCCTTTCCCAGACATTTTGCTTTTTTCAGGTATTCCAGCCGGGAAGTCCCACATTCTCAGCTGTACGTCTGCCCAGAATGAAGCCATAACACTGCAGCCAGTGGTGGGAATACTGCCTATGCGGCTGGGTAAAATTCTGTATGTGCGTGGGAATGTTTGTGCACCCACATCCAAACTCTTGCATGTGCTGAAGACTTCAAGGCGTCGGGGCATATTTTTGACAACATGCGCGTGTGTGTGTGTGTGTAAGACTTGTGAATGAGATTTGCTGCTATGGAGCCCAATACTGTTTCACATTACATGGAAGCTGGGCTTAATTTCCTGTTGATGGACGCACAATTAGGCAGCTGGTGTAGCTCTCAGCTGTTTAGGAGGTGAGACTGGTAGGTGTAGTAAGTGTAGCATTAAATCTAACATATTAGGTTAAAATGGACAGGTAGTAGAGCGAGAGTGTGAAAGTGTGGAGAGCAATTTTACATTGTAAAATTATAGTTTGGATTGCTGTTGCCTAGAGCCATGTTTGCTTAAAGTGAAGCATCTCATATTTTCTCAGGCAAAGAGGCAAAAAAAAAGTTTTGTCACTCCTAGAGCAAAGATATAATATTACATATTATAAAGAATTTCCAGCTCTTACATAATAACTTTTGTTTGCTGACATTTTAGATATGTACTACAACCTAGTTTGGATTGGATCTCTCCCCTACCTACACACATTAACTTATTTTAGTCATAGATGTGACAGAATATTTCACAAAACTGACCGGCATGAGCAGCACATGTCTTGAACAGTGCCATCAAACTACCAAACTACATTATTATGTGATGTAAAAATCTTTGTTGACAGTAGTGTTATGTAGTTGATACCAGTGTGAATTTGGACCAGAACCAGAAGATATCTAGATTGTAAAGAGCCAGAGAATTGAATGTCAACAAAGAGACTAGAAAACCAGAATAAAGTTTGAGAAGTATATTAATATACATAGAAATATGGCATACATACAGATAAACACACTTCATAAATAAAGTGTGCACATAAAAGAAACCCTTTTCAGTTCTATGAGCTATGTATATATGATATGATATATATATATATATATATATATATATATATATATATATATATATATATATATATATATATATATATTACTATTCAGTAAGAAAATCAATGGCTTAGGCTACGATGAAAATATATATAGTACATATAATATATATAGTAATATTTCAGTTAACCCATTTTGAAATACCTAAATCTCTATTCACTTGTACAACCGTTTTTAATTTTCTTCTCTTAAGTATCATAAGTATATAAATCCTTCTCAGGTATAAAAAGCACGTTTATATAAATAGCCAACCTTTATACAAAAAAATTCAAGTTGTATGGACCTTAGGGTAACACTTTATAATAACCATCATTAACAGATGGTAAATTGATAGTTAATTAATCTTTCGTTAGTTGTCATTTAACTCTCAATAGTAGTGCGGTAAATTAACAGTTTATTGTTACACATGGTGGCTGTGGCTTAGTGGTAGATTGGCCGCCTGTCAAAGTTTCCTTGGGCAAGACACTGAACAGAGAGTTACATTTACTACGTAATAGTGCTTTGAGTAGTTGTTGAGACCAGAAAAGCGCTATATGAGAACAGTCAATTTTCATTTAAATCCCTCATATAATACAAAAAGTATTGAGTAATGATTAAAAAATGTTAATAAGTAAGCCTTTAAAAAAAACATTTATCAACATTACATAGACAGATGAACCAGATATTCCTTTACTTTGTTAAGGGTTACTAGTTGGTTTGTAACTGTATGACTAATACCTTGTAAATAGTTAATAAATACTTTTTAAATTAGCTATAAACATTATTTTATGCACAGTGGCAATACTAGTCACAATAAAGATAATGGGACAGTGACTATAAATGGCTGTCGTAGTAGTCAACTTCATAGCAGGCACTGCAGGGCATAGGTGGACGTAGCGGGATGCAGCAGGGTTCAGCAGGAACTTGCAGTGCATTGCAGAGCATTGCAGGGTGTAGCAGAGAGTGCAGCAGGACCACGGCGACGGCTGCAACCAAGATCTTGTGGCCATCCTATACCAAGGAAATATGCCGGGTGAAAAGAAAACACAAGGACTTCCCAGAACTAGGTTAGTAACAAGCATTCCTAGGAGAGGATGCACACAAATGGGTGCATACAAATGTAGAGGGAGAGGAGAGAGCAGCTCGGTGTGTCAAAGGAAGGAAGGAAAGGAAATCCTCCGGTAGTCTAGAACTATAACAGCATAACTAAGAGATATAGGTTAAGGAGAAGTGCCTGGTCGGGCTAGAACTCTCCCCAGCCGGATCGGGCTTTACTGGCCTGGCTCCCTCTACTGTTATATTTTTTTTTATATGGTAGCTGAATCAAAAGACAATGAAGAGAAGCAGGTGGGCCTGGCTAGGTGGACGCTGCAACTCCTCACTCCCATACTATAAGCTTTATCAAAGATGAGTGTTTTCAGGTTTCACATTTATTCATGTCATTACATGAATTACATAATTATGTTTTTCTTGATTTGATTTGTATTGGTAGCTATGCAACTATAAAAGACGGGTGTGGGTGGGAGAATCTCCTGTCTGGCAAAGACGTTAGATACTTGTCAACCAGCACATTGTAGTGCCTAACATTAAGCTGGATTGATTGATATTTAAATCAATCAATATCAATAACTAAGGTCTCTGCTGTATTGCTGTATTGCAAAGTGACATGTAATCAATGAAAAAATGATGCCATGTGGAAGAAAAAGCAGTATTACAGTTACTGAGTATAACTCTCTGTGACATTGTATGATTTTCAATTACTCTTTAACGCATCATCTGTGTGTGGCCATGTTGGGACGAAAGAAGAACCAGATGGGTCAAAGGTTATATAACACCACTGGTGAATTGACTAAACAAAACATCCCGTGTCAAAAATATAATTAGAGAATTCTCTGGATTTGAAAATTGTTGAAAACATTTGGGAGAGTGTAAGTACACAACTAAAGGTGAAGTTATTTTTGGACAATTTTAAGCAGAAATGTTACATGTACTACCCGTGGTGGATGGATGTGATGGTAAAGACATATGGTTCTGCCTGAATAGAGTGCCAACCTTATTGGTCAACAAAGTTTGGGTTTCCACAAAATGGTTATTGCACTCCAGTAACGTGTGGGGCAGCAGCTTGTGCACTGCCCCATACTAACAGCCTAGAATCTGCTATTTTATATATTTAACTGTTTTAACTGCTCTTTAACGTTTAATTTCTTGTACTGCACTGTAACTTTTATTTTGTTTTTATGTAAAGTAAATTTTGAATTGCCCTGTTGCTGAATTCTGCAATACAAATAAAGCGGCCTTGCCTTTAATGTTACCTCTTGTGATATTAAATTAATGTATTAACACGCTTGTAACAGCATAATATTGTAAAACAATTGTTTCATCCTTGAAATGTTGCTCCATGCTGCTTTGTCTGGCATTTCTTTTGCTTGAACATCCAAAAGCAGCACAATAGTCTGTTATTTTCTATGAGTCTTTATGGTCAAGCGAGTCAGAAAACAGTTGCCAGAGGTGTCAGAAAATGGCGGCGGCACAAACACATCTAACAAACCAGAGGCAGAATGTGGTTGGTTACACAGAACCATCTCAGAAGCAGTCATTGGAAACTGTTTGGAAAAGGGCAGGCACATTTAAAAAATACCTGGCTGATGGTTCATCTGTTTATCAAACTCTTGCCAAAGCCATTTACAAGAAAAGTAAAAAAATCTTTTCCATTGAGAAAAGCCTTCAGTGCTGTTCTTTGCTCTTCTTTTAATGAAGAAATACTGTCCAGTTCTGATATAAATGATGCTATTGCAGCATCTAACACTGCTCAAGACTTACTCCCCCAAAATGCACCAGTGTGCCACAGGAAGTCATTCCTGCCTGCGGCCATCCAACTTTAAAACTCCTCCCTTTAAGTGTCTGACACACAGACACTTAGTGGTTTGAAACTGGACATTATCTGTTTCGTGCAATAACACTGGCTTAAAATTTACAACTCCTTAATTATGTAAATACTGTATCATTAAAACTATGTAAACACCGTACATAGCCACACTCCTTATATTTCTTCATTTATATTTCTACTCTGATATTTACATACTCTTGCAACTGTAACACAAAATTTCGTCGGTGGTTTGATATCTGGCCCTGCAGTTCCATGTCAAAGTGTCTGAATCCCGAATTGCTCATCAGAATCTTTATCTGATGAACAGGTTGCATCTTCTACGGCAGCCTCGGCCAGTGTATGAATGTGTGTGAAGGGTGAATGGTTCCCGTACTACGTATGTTAAATTGCTTTGAGTAGTCGTTTAGACTAGAAAAGCGCTATACAAATACAGTCCAATTACATTACAGGATATAGTGTCCTTTCTCCCACAAAAGGAGTTCTATTTTAGTCTTTGGATCGTAATAAAAACTGTTCAGAGTCCATTCAGCTTGACCCATATCACACAAAGCATATGAACAATTACAGTGCAGATACATAACACATAGTGCAATATTCATCTTTTCACATTTAGACTCACTATAACCTCTACTTTGTCATAAAAACCCATTTTACAACCAATCCTTCTGGCTTTCTTCTTAACATGAGCAGGTGGGTGCATACTGTAAACACATTGCACACAGTATTAAACTTAGAAGCAAACATGACAAACTTAGCCTTGGGCGCCTGGGTGCCTCAGAATGTCTTGTGTGTTTGTCCTAGAAAACAATGAAGTCTGTGTGAAAGCAAAACAAGGTTTTAGCTTACTTCTCCTTCTTCTCTTTGTATTTCTCTTGAGAAAAAGCCTCACAAAATCTCAAATTAGTCTCCTTTTTCAAAATAGATCTCGTCAACCTCTGAAACGAGTCTCAGATTTTCTCAAGTCTGGTGCCTCTGGGCGCCCAGATAGCTCAGTTGGTAGAGCGCGCCCATATCTAGAGGTTTACTTCTGAACGCAGCAGCCACAGTTTGGACTCTGACCTGTGACCCCTTGCTGTGTGTCATTCCCCATTTATCTCCCCTTTCATGAACGTAGCAGATAGAATAAAAGCCTAAAATGCTCCAAAAATTAATCTTTAAAAAAAAAAAAATACTCAGCCTTTGCTTTTTCTCGGCTTTGGCAATGTTAGGATATTTGAACATAAGCTTCAGAAGCCTAAACTGAAGCAACTTGAACTGTATTGCTCAGGACACATATTTGTGTCATTTCAGCCTCATTTTAGTTTTAACGTCGTCTGACCGGTCTCTCATATGTATGTTGCTCCTAAATTTTACAAGGAAAAATAGGTGAGACAAAGCAAGTTACAGCAGGCATAGTTGAGACTTGATAGAGATACCTTACTCAGTTTCATTAAAGGTTCATTTTTTTTCCCTAGAAGACCTTATATCAAATGTTGATATACCACCCTCTTTAATTTATTAGTGATTGGTTTTGAAGCATCAGAGTAATGTCAGGGTTATAATATTTAAGCTTTTAAATTTATAAATTATTTTCAGCTATCAAAGAGCAAGTAGCTTAATATTTTTTTAGATTTTTGATGTCAAAGTATCCTGTGTAAAATATTGTTTTATTTGCTTTTGTATGCATTATATTTACTTATCAATTTTCACCTAGATATATCATCACTAGAAAGTCCAGAATTCCATTTACTACTAAAACCGGCCTAAACATCCACAGCATTTGATACTCAAATCCAGCTTGTTTGTAATATGGCTGGCATCCTTTCAAAAGATTTGTAAACGATTTGCGTTGCTAGGTGTGAATGCTGAGTACAGCATTATACAGTGGTGTTTTTAGGGGGGTAAAAATGACCCGCAAGCGTTTTTTTGTAAAAATTATAATAATGTCAAGTCCTCCTCTTGTTCAATTTTCAAAGGACACAAGTACAACTCGAATTTCCAACTTAATCACTTTTATTCTTATTTGGCTTTGTCAGATGATTGGTCTGCCAGTAGATTAGTAGTCTATTAGTGGTAGATTAGGTTGTAAACCTTTAAAGACCAAAGTTAACATTTTAAACATAAAATAAATTTGTCTTAATAAAATGCCTTAACCACTTAAACATTACACATTGAATAAAGAAAAAGACAATTTCATGAATCTTACAAAGTTAATAAAGCTCTAGCATTTAACAGAATTTAACATTTTACCATTCTTTTGCATCTTACTTTTAATTTATTTCAAACTCAAAATGAACTATTTTTTTAGCATAAACCTATTTAACACAAAAGTCAATTTTAAGGCAATTAAGTCAATCCACACAGCAGTTAAACATAGCAAACAACATTTCAAAGATTGTGAAAGTAAACTGGACTGAACTTTGTGAGTGAACTTGGAGTGTCTTCTCTCTGCAGTTTGCTTGCCTGAATGACTGATCAGGTTAACAGGTGCTCCAAGTCAGTGATAACGAATCAGGTGCAAAGCAACTAGTTTGCTGCTGTTGGTGCACTCTGGGAAGTGCAGTTCTATGATAGAGCATTATTCCTGGGATTCAGCTTAACACATAATTTCATTTTCTTTTTTATATAACACACCCATATCTGACTAGATGATTAATTAACCCATTTTAGGAAAAGTCCATGACTGATAAAGTCTTTTTAAGTTAGCCTACATGCATTTAAAAATGCCAGATGGGTACATTTTACCTGTTGGTCTTTCTAGTGTTCAAATGTTTTGAAAGTTTGTTTTTGTCATTGACAAGAATTTACAGTCTATTTCAATGAATGCCATGCATTTCTTTTTTAATTCATTATTTTAAAGAAAACATTAAATATGGATGAGAATTCAGAGAGTGCTTGTGGAGAGTGCTTGTCTTTATTTGCTCTGTCTGAGCTCAGCATGAGTTGCCTGATTGGGATGAGAATGGATTGAGTTTATCTGATTTCTCTGCCTGAGATCAAAAGGAGGCACCAAAGCTTTTGGGCATTTCAGCCTTTTTTTGATAGGACAACTGACAACATGAAGGGGAAAGAGAGGGGGGAATGACATGCAGCAAAGGGCCACAGGTCAGAGTCAAACCCAGGTCCACTGCAGCGAGGAGTAAACCTCTATACATGGACACCCGCTGTACCAACTGAGCTATCTCAGCACCCAGAGGCACCAAACTTGAGAAAATCTGAGACTTATTTCAGAGCTTGATGAGATCTATTTTGAAAAATGAGACTGATTTGAGATTTCGTGAGGCTTTTCTCAGGAGAACAACAAAGAGAAACAAGAGAAATAACCTATAACCTTGTTTTGCTTTCACACAGACGTCATTGTTGTCTAGGAGAAATACACAAGACATTTTTGAGAACTCTTTTCTAGTTTTCTTTTCCTCTAGGATGATTTACAAATAATATATGAATCGGTCGATTCACATTTCCCAACTTAACATTGTGCCAAATGGTAACAATAATGTTGCAATCAGTGGGCTTTATTGCTAGCTAACTACTGCTAACAAACGTTCCAATACATAGAAGGCACCTAACAATGCTAGTGATTTAATGTTACAGCTAGTTTGTAATAAAATTTAGCAACAAAACAATATAATGTTAGGAAACATTACTACTAACCTGGAAAAGGTTTTTAAAAGTAAGTGAATACACCATGACCGCAGACAGCCACTCCAGAATGTATATAATGCAAACACTGACACAGCAACATACAGATATAAACATAGCAACATACAAATAAACACCTACCCACATACGGATAAAGTCAGTATACAAAATCTCCATGAATGCATTCATCATCTTAGCTCATAACATTGTCAGCAAGGCTGACTGTTCAGGGCTGCTATTACAGAAGGGACAAAACTCTTGCTGAAACAATCTCTTTTCCATTAGAGACTCCTGTATATCCAACCAGATGGAAGTAACGTGTTAAGTAAGGGTTGATTGGGTGATCAGTGTCATTAGCTAAGCATGTGACGGCTCTGAGGTTCATATGTGAGATATTGGGAGTAGGAAGGCAGATTTTGAAGGCAGTGTGTGATGCTAGTAAGCACATAGCAAGCAAACAGCAAGCAGACAAAGCTTGTTCCAAAACGAGAGGGAATCTGGGGTTGGTTTTCCAACAATGTACGTTCCGCAACTGACAAATTTCAGCCTTTACACAATTACACGATTGATCAATTAAGATAATGTTTGACATTTTCTGCTTCCTATTTGCTGTTTATCTCAGTTTAACATAATTGTCAATTGAGTTCTTTTGAGCTTTGACCTTATTTTTGACAATATGTTAACATTTAACTGTGGTCGGTGACTGTAACAGGAAGAAACTGGAAAGTCATTTGAAACTGGAAGTTTGCAGCCAATCTGCCAATCTCACTTGTGCAAGCCTATACATCTTTGTTCATGTAATGAATGTGGGACATGCTCAGAGTGCAAACACTAAGAATTTAGCAAACAAACATAGAGACAACACAAATGTGTCTTTGTTTGTCACTGCACATCATTCATGGTCGATTTGAAATCTGGGAGAGGATCAACGGACAGATTGCTAGATTTACACAGTAGAAGTATATATTAGCAGTCCTACTCCCCAACCCCACATTCCTTCATGTGACTTTCCACAGAGCCCCTCAGGGGAGCCTTTAGGAAACCCATCCCTCATTTTCCCCTCTTAATAAGGGGCAGCATTTTATATGGCCATGACAGAAGGTTTGTGTTAGCATCGTTAGTGATAGCCACGGTCCCAACCGCCACTGCCACAACCACACTACCCCTGCTCTGAGGGACACCTGGGACTCATTCTGACCTAGCAGGCCACGCCTTCACCTCTGTACACGGCCAGAGTCAGAGTGGCTGAGTGGGAATACAGGCAGTAACCACTGTGTCATTTAGGGATGGGTATTGAAACCAGAGATGGCAAAAGTACTCACTTCCTGCACTCAAGTAGAAGTGTAGACAATTGTCTTAAAAAATACTCTGACAAGAGTAGAAGTACGGATTTAACTTCTTTACTCAAGTAAAAGTAACGAAGTACCAAACAACAAAGCTACCTGGACCAGACAGATGTTACTAGAGAGCATGCTGAGAAACTACATTTCACAGAGCATAGAAAAAAGGCTCTTTATATGCCATTGCCTACTTTTTAAATGGCCGTCTGCCAATAGGCCTAAAACATATAGCTTATTTATTGTGACAAAGATTCCATGTCAATAAGATTCTGTCTGAGTAACAAGATATAAAATCAAGTGTGATTTTGATTGAATCTAATTGGATGGGAATATACAAACTAACTAACTAACTAAATAACTAACTCCAGTGAAATTATTTTAAACTTAGTGAGGACTAGATAAGGACTGTATTTAAAGATGTTAAATAAAAAGATGTTTTATTACAATGAAGCATCAGTATAAACATGGGGGGGTAGCTCTGCTATGACTGTGTGTGTGGTAATAAAATAAATAAATAACATTGCAAAGGCTACCATACACAATGCATAGGAATCATATATGCTAGAAAATATAAACAATAAACACACTTTCAATTACAGTACATTATCTTAATGAGCTAGGACGTTCAACAATTGCCATTATATCGAATCAACAGCCAGGTGTAACCTAGGTAACAGGTGCAACCTAGCTAACAGGTGAAGAACACAAAGAAGCTAACTTTTAAATTTTCCAGAACTGTAGACCAATACAACAACAGGCTTAAATGAACTGACAACATCAGTTACATGACTTACAGTTCTCAAAGACGCACACAATCTCAACTGATTATCTTCCGGACAGCTAGTCTCTTTCTTTTCTCTCACTTTTTTCTACGTATTTGAGGCGTGTGTCCGCGCTATTCTCCGATATGCAATCACAATCACTCCTGATACACAACCTTTTGTACAAAACTGAAGTAACGAGCCAATTTTGTAAAATGTAAGAAAGTATCGATATTCGTGTTAAAATGTAAGGAGTAAAAGTCAAAAGTCGCCGAAAAAATAAATAATAAAGTAAAGTAAAAATATCTGAAAAATCTACTTGAGTACAGTAACAAAGTATTTGTACTTTGTTACTTCCCATCTCTGATTGAAACCCGCTATTAAACTGGCTAAAACTTTAATATTTATCATTTTGCTGCAGCCTCTCCCCTGATCTGTTTTGGGACTGAGCTCCTCTACAGTAGTCTATATCCACAACGTTCCACTTCTGGGATTGCTCACGTGCCGGTGGAAATTCCGTTGGCTATCCTTCTCTTTGTCCGGATGTCCGGTACCTTTCACTTTGTTTGTTGGAATTTTAAACTACGGTTGATTTATGAGGACTAAGGTTAACTGCTCCTCAGATCTCTGCTGGGTTAATCCAGACAGCTAGCTAGACTATCTGTCCAATCTGAGTTTTCTTTTGCAAGACTAAAACATTTTTGAACGTAAACATGTTTCACCAAAACAAGTTCCTTCCCGAGGCCATTTTGCAGCGGCACCGGGGCTCCGTCTGGCGCTTACATGGCCAAGACAATTGTGATTGGTTTATAGACATGCCAAAACCTGTTTTTCTCACATCCCGAAATGCTGTGTGGACTAGCCAGACCCTCCTCCGCAGTGCTTTGGAGTAAGACTACCTCCACATATATACTTAAATACACACACACGGAGCGTAGTCAGGAGAGACATTTACTTGTTACCATAGTAGTAAGTGCAATGAAACCTTCACAAGTAAAAAGCCAATAGCCTACTTTACCTGTGACACGTCTCATAACTGTGTCACGTTTCTATTGTAGTAAATGTGACATACTGTACACAATTCACCTTCAGTGTGGTTCTACACACTGTTGATTATAAACGCAGCACTTTGTTCTTAGCGTGGTTCTTCATATAAATGTATATGTTCACCATCACCATCACCTTGGACACCTCGGACTACACTGTGGGTAAGGGGTCCTTGCAGCAGCGGGCTTTCTTTATCCGTCAGTTGCGCACTGGTGAGTGGAAGTACAGCACTTTTGTTTTTTTAAAGATGATCTTTTTGGGGCATTTTTAGGCCTTTATTTCCACAGGACAGATGAAGACACGAAAGGGGAGAGAGAGGGGGAATGACATGCAGCAAAGGACCGCAGGTCGGAGCCGAACCCGTGGCTGCTGCATCGAGGAGTAAGCCTCTATATATGTGTGCATGGCTCTACAACCTGAGCTAACCCGGCCAAAAGGAAGTACAGCCCTTTTGAACGGGAGCCGCTGGGTCTCTACTTTGCCATCAAACACTTTTGTTCCCTGCTGGAAGGTTGACACTGCTTTTGTGGACCACAAGTCACTGACTCTTGCCATGGCCAAGGTGGCTGAGCCGTGGTCCGCCCGCCAGAAACATCATCTGTCTGTTGCCAGTAAGAAAAAACCACGTGGTGGATTGCCTGTCACGGGTTGGGGCAGGGGCGGTCCATTTTGGTGGATAAAAGTTTGGTTGGCACGGTCTCAAGAAGGACTTTGGGGACTGGGCTAACACCTGTATTGAGTGCCAATGGGCCAAAGTACACTGCCACATTAAAGCCCCGTTAGAGTTGTTCCTGGTTCCAGAGAGACGTTTTAACCATGCAAATGTGGATCTTGTCAGTCCCTTGCCCTCCTCTCACATTTTCACATACCTTTTAACCATGTTTGACAGGACCACCCGCTGGCCTGAGGCTGTGCCATTGATGTCAGGAGGAGTCAGGGGACAAACATTTTCTGTTGGACAGGGGCCGTGGTAAACTGGAGCAACTCTCCATTGACCGCCTCAAACCGGCTCACTTGCACATGACCAGACCTGACCTGGGCCAGCCTCCACGTTGCGGACGGCCTTCAGCTCTACCCCCTCCCCCTGCTTTCCCCCCTCCCAAGCCTCCCCCACTCCATGCTACACACCCTTGTCATGACGGGACAACGGCCACAGTTGGGCCTCCCCAACCTCTGGTGCAGCACAGTCGTTTTGGGCGGTTAATACGCCCACGTCCCCGTTGAATGTTTGATTCTTCTTCTGATATGGTGGATTCTGGGGGGATGTGTGTAGTGAATGTGATATACAAAATTCACGTTTGTTTTTAAGGTGGTTCTACAGCACTTTTTTCTTAGCGTGGTTCTTCATCACGGAGTGGTATGGAAAATTGTATGTGACCCCAAACTTTTGACCGGTAGTGTATATTTGTATCTTTCTGTTTTTGTTTTTTTAAATTCACGCTGTTTTTCATTCAAGGACACTTCATTTCCGTTTTTTGTCTACTTTCCCACCTGTATGATCACCTTTCCCACCCTATTGTCTTTTACATGGGTCTAATTGTCTCCCTACCTCCCTAATGTAACCCCCTTCTCACAAGCTTTACTTGCTAGATCAGCTTAATCTTATTTGGGAGTGTGGTCTAGACCTACTCTATCTGTAAAGTGTCTCGAGATAACTCTTGTTATGAATTGATACTATAAATAAAATTGAATTGAAATTGAATTGAATTAATCCCTAGTGTCAATGTTCCAGTATCAGTTTGTGTTCTGTAGTGAGTTTGTGACCTGTTGCCTGTTTTGACACTGCCTTTGCCTAAGCAATTTTCTACCTCTGCCTTCCTGACTTTACCTGATTTTTAGACCTCTCCCTTGGAATTTGATTAACACAATTACCTTGTTTTGTAATAAACTCATTTACTCTTTCTGGAATCGTGCATTTGAGTCCATACTTGTGGTGCCCTGAAAACCTGTTCAACAAGCATAACACATAGACAGCAGATGTAGAAAGCTATATTTGAATCCGCTCTGCTGCAGTGTCTCATCCACTGCCATTGTGTTTTACTCAAGCACAGTGTGCTAGCTAGGCTAATGAACTGCTTCTTAGTTTGTCACATATCTTAAAATTCTTGTAAACTCAGCTGCTTACTGAGACTAACCATCCCCTCCTCCCTCCATCAGCAACTACATCCACAAAATAATTGTTATGCCCGTCAATAACGGATCTCAACGGAACTTGGCATGAAGGTGTCAAGTATCCAGAGGTGGGTAGAGTAGCCAAAAATTGTACTCAAGTAAAAGTACTGTTACTTTAGAACATGGGTCTCAAACTCGCGGCCCGGGGGCCAATTGCGGCCCGCGGGATGATATTTTGTGGCCCCCTACTTGACATCAAAGTTAAGTGTTAGTGCGGCCCGCGCGTTCTGAAACTTTTTGTCATTGCGCTTGTCACTTATGGGCTACCGTAGTATTCTCGTGACAGCGGCGTAACGGTTGTCAAGCTAGCTAAGTACCCTTTGTGGCAAATGCC
Organism: Etheostoma spectabile; assembly: GCF_008692095.1. Classification (NCBI taxonomy): domain Eukaryota; kingdom Metazoa; phylum Chordata; class Actinopteri; order Perciformes; family Percidae; genus Etheostoma; species Etheostoma spectabile. The sequence goes on from NC_045754.1 coordinate 22,419,198, forward strand.
TGAGGTTTGACAGTGTGATGTCTGTTGTTGTGAAATGCACCATCCATATCAGATCTAGGGGCTTAAAGCACCGGCAGTTCCGCGCCCTTTTTGGAGGAAATAGAGGTTTTTTTTGGAATACTTGATGCGGCCCAGCCCAACCCAGACTCTACTTCCAGCGGCCCCCAAGTAAGTTGAGTTTGAGACCCCTGCTTTAGAATAATATGACTCAAATAAAAGTAAAAGTAGTCATCCAAATAATTACTTGAGTAAGAGTAAAAAAGTGCTTGATGAAAAAACTACTCAAGTAGTGAGTAACTGTTGAGTAACGTCTGATTTATTTCTTAACCCTGGGGGCCCTGGGGCCATTTTTACAGTTTAATTTCCGTCTTGATTTATTTTATAAAAAAGCTTGTAAAACATCAACCCTGTTGTCTACAGTCAAGATATGAACATCATTTTTTTTAGGACAAACTGGGTTATTAGAATATTTGGGTTGCAGTGAGGTCACTTGCATGTTAAAAATGGTTGTAGGGCCTTTAAGATAAATAAATAAATAAATAAATAAATGAATCTTCCAGATATGTATTGATATCACTGACATATAAGTAAAACATAAGCCATTTTCCATTCTAACACACACAACACTTCTCATATGTCTTGGGAGTCACACTGTGAAGAAATTATCATTATAACTTATACAGTTGACAAAATACATGCATTCTTTCCAAAAAAGTCAAGACGTTTTGCTCTCATGACATTTACTTATGCCAATAATAACATAATAATGTCATATTTATTGATATTACACCCACAGCAATGTTATACAAGCAAATGTGTGTCTAAATAGTGCACCATTTGGCCTTCCATAGAGTATATAGGCATTTTTGTCCCCTCTGGCCTTCCATACAAGAGGGGTGCCTTTATCTCCCATATATGGGCATGTACTTCCTGAAACAATAGACGGGAGAGACAGGGCAGAGATGGAGGAGCGAGCCAGCGGCAGAAATGAGCCAAAACGCGATGAATTATAGACATAAAGTGAATTAATCTTGGATATAACAGTATGGATTTAAAGCCCAAAGAGGCTGAAGTTCCAGGCTGGATAGAAAATCCCCTGTAGAGGCTAGAAAGACGGGGAAAAGACCTCCGTAAACATGAAATCGTCAGGATTTAAACTAAACCAAAAGTGAGTAAATCGCTTGTATGGTTCAAAAGTTATTAAACTATGAATCAGAGGTACTTTTTTACTCGTAGGCGAGTGTCTCGGGCTCAGAGGGTTAACACAAGCATCAGACTGACAAAAATACAAAATAATCATCTTTAGGCAAATTATAGTTCATCCAATCAATAGAATAAATTAAAATTAATTTATTAATTACAAAATATCTTAAGTGAAGAGACTTGTCACATCAAATTTGGGTGGACACTGCATGTGCAAAACATACTGTATGTGACCTAAAAGACAAACATCCACCTCTCCACAGCAAAAACTAAAATTACCGCTACGTTTCCTCAAGTTAGATGTTGAGTTTTTGAACGCTCACATGTCCGTCTGTTTTGGTCAACACAGAAGGCGCATTATGTAGCTGCTGTTTTGCACTTTTCCTAAAAGGTAACCATGCTTTCACTTTGAGGCGGGGGGGGGGGCTCCTCCTGGTCTGCGTTGCCTTGGCGACGGTTGATTCTGACATCTTTGATTTGCTACGTCCGTAAAGCTAACCTGTCCCGGCGCTGAGATCGAGTATGGTCACGTGACTGCATAACGACGTTTGATTGGTGAAACACAGTCACATGGTAGAGCCTTCAGCGGAAGACTCTCTCTCTGTCAAAATAAAACATTAAAATGAGACGTACGCTGGGGTAAAAACAATGACGCGTAGAATACCAAAGAGGTGAAAAGAAAAGTAACAAGCTCATTGTAGCCTAATGTAGCAGAGTAAGAGTACAGTTTATTCTTCACTAATCTACTCAAGTAAAAGTAAAAGTATAGTGATTTAAAGCTACTCCTAGAAGTACAATTTTTTCAAAAACTTACTCAAGTAAATGTAACGGAGTAAATGCAACTTGTTACTACCCACCTCTGCAAGTATCTTATTTATTTCAGCAAAGAGAGGACAGGGGACAAGATTAAAGACCGATAGTGACTGATATCTGTGACAAATTTCTTGAATCTTCATAATTTCTAAACTTCACTCAGTATGAGTTCATATATAAACGTTGTGGTCTTAAACATTACTTTTGCTGCTGTACAAATAAAATTAAAAAACATTTAGTTTCCGCCAGAAAGTGAAACTTAAAGGGTCATTTCGGCATTGTTCAACCTGAACCCTATCTTTCCATGCATTGGTGTCTAAGTGACTATTGTGAACAAGCATTGTTGAAATTGGCCCAGAACTGAGCGTAAACTCTGTAACCATTAACCTCAAACTGAGCTTCAATGTAATCACATAGGGAAAATGTGTATCCACAATGGTGCTGTTTTTTCCGCTGACAAGTGTCTGACAACATTATGGAAAGGAGCCTTAGCGATAAACCTTTTTGTTAAAGAGTAAAATCATTTTTGTTTAACCAGAAAAAGTCCCAAAACACTACTTTCAGCGTGCCTTAAAAGGCTAAATTAAGGGGTTTATTTCAACCAAACCAAAAGTTACACCCAAAGTGAAATATTACAGCCTTTATTTGTTATAATTTTTAATTTTTAATTATCACGGCTTACAGCTCAGGAAAAACCAAAAGTATCTCAGAAAATTAGAATATTGTTACAAGCAATTTATTATTACATGTCATGAAGCTGACACTTTTATCCAAAGTGACCTTCAATTAAGTGCTTTCAACCTTGAAGGTGCAAACTCCATACAACAAGTAGTAAGTGCAAGTACATTAGCTTTAACATGTTGTTTGGGTCTGTGGCACCCGTTTTCAACGTTTGCTCAATGAAAAATTATGCAATTTATTTTTCTTCTAACTTAAACTTATTGGCCTTGGCTCATTTTCTGTAAACAACATAATATATAAATCATTTTCAATGACTGCACAGGGTACACATAACTTTCACATATGAGGTGTTGTGAGGGGTCTGGTGTATTTAATTGTAGGTGCTATAAAACAGTGTTGTCTTTCTGCACCTGCTATTCCCACACAAATTTACAAAACCATTGGAAATTGAGCTAAAGTAAACACAAAGTACAAAAAGTATTGAAACACAAAAAAAGGCTGGCCTTCTGAAAAGTATGTGCACGCAGTACTTTGTCGGGGTTCCTTTTGCACGCGGCGTGGCATAGAGTTGATCAGCCTGTGGCACTGCTGACGTGTTATGGAAGCCCAGGTTGCTTCTATAGCGTCAGCTCGCCTGTATTGTTGGGTCTGGTGTCTCTCATCTTCCTCTTTACAATACCCCATCCATTTTCGATGGTATCAGGTCAGGGGTGTTTGCTTGCCAATCAAGTTTCTCATGGTAATTAAACCAGCTATTGATACTTTTGGCAGTGTGCGCAGATGCCAAGTCCTGCTGGAAAATAATATCAGCATCTGCACAAAGCTTGTCAACAGAAGAAAGCATGCCTGACAGACAGTGGAAATGTCATGCTGGACTTCAAGCAACTTGGATTCTGTGCCCAGCCACTCTTCCTCCAGACTCTTGATTTTCAATTGAAATGGTAAATTTACTTTAATCTGAAAAATGATTTTGGACCACTGAGCGACAGACCAGTTATTTTTCTCCAGTAGACGCTTCAGACACGGTGTCTGGTTCAGGAGTGGCTTGACACAAGGAATGCGTCAGTTGTAGGTGTCCTGGATATGTACGCGTGTGTTGTCTCTTGATGCACTGACTCCTGTCTCAGTCCACTCCTTGTGAAGCTCCCCCAAATTTTTGAATGCCCTTTGCTTGACAATCCTCTCAAGGCTGCAATTATCTCTGTTGCGTGTGCACCTTCGCCTACCACACTTTTTACTTTCACTCAACTTTCTATGAATGTGCTTGGATACAGCACTCTGTGAACAGCCAGCTTCTTTAGCAATGACCTTTTGAGGCTGACCCTCCTCATGGAGAGTGTCAATGATTGTCTTCTTCACCACTGTCAAGTCAGCAGTCTTCACCATGATTGTGAAGCCCACCAAACCATGAGAGACCATTTAAAGGCTCAGTTTTTAAATGAATTATCTGCCTATAGTGTGACACCTTGAGTCTACAATATTTAACTTTTTCACAGTGTTCTCACTTTGGTTGTAATGGATCTATAAAATGAGTTTCACTTTTAAAATTGAATTACTGAAATTAGTTAACGTTTCCACAATACTTTAATTTATTGAGATGAACCTGCATATCCAAATTTTCTGAAAAGGAAAGATATGGACTGCCCTTTTTTCAGGGTGTATGGATTCGGGACTTTGATGGTCCACATAGGATGTTAATGCATTCATGTGACTGTGTGCCCCCTTTTCCAGATCCTTCAGCCTGCTCCCCTTCCTCCACCTCCCCTCACATTCCTGCATTTCACTGCCATAAACAACTATTACGTTAATGGTTACAAAAATCATTAAAGAAGAAACATCTGTGTGCCCACTGCAGCCAATCAGGGGAGGCAAAACGCAGCCGAGCCTGGGAAGGAAGACTGTAGTTGGCTGCCTGAAGTGCTTGCACCTTGTTAAGTCCCTCCTACTACCAAGAATGCTCTTTATAGTCTGTTAGGCGAGGGGAAGAAGCAGTGGGATGCAGCCGGGAAAAAAAGAGGTGGGGGATTTAGCAAAGACACACCAACACATGGAAATGGTTAGTATCTTGTGATGGCTGGCAGCAGCACTCTATTTCTCTCTCCGTTAATTTGAGCCTCTTTATTGTTTAAGGATTTAACTGGAAATTGAGGTGGAAAAGTTTTGCAAAAATAAAAAAGGAATAAGTAGCTAAAAGGAAGGCCTGAGTGCAACAAGCACAATGTAGCTGTACTGAATTCCCACAAGGATTGTCCTCTACAAACTAACTCTGTTCTTACCTTGTCAGTTTCAAATTCTCAGGCAGGGATGATGGGGCACCTGCGGGCAACCCAGAAAATAGGGTCCTAACACAGACTATGTAGTTTTGTTGTGTGGGCTTTCCCTGTGGATGCATTCAACTATACGGCCTATGCTACGTGCCAACTCTGGATGTGGTCATAATTACAGGTGTAATGCTTGAGCTTTTTGAAATAGGTCTGGGCCTGCACAGCTACTACATAATTAATGACATTGTGAGCTATAAGGGCATGCTGGGAGTCTTGAGAGTCATGTGTGGCAGACCCTTAAATTCTATTAATCAAGCAGATGCGAGAGCTATTAAATCTAAGTGATTGTGTTAAACTGACGTAATCTATCAAACTTGGAAAGTTCTATGTGTATGCATGTACTGTATGTGTAAGCAAATGCTCCTTTAACCATGTAGCATGTAATTAAATCGGAGGGCAATAATAAAATGAATAAATGGAAAGGTTGGGCAGGGTTGGTACAGGTATGCACCTGCAGCCTTGGATGGTCTCATTCAGCCCAGATTGAGTGTGACTTGTATCAGGCGCAGACCCTGGTCCTCACTCTGTGCGTCCCCATGGCCAGGGCCCTCAGATGACAGCATTTTCCACCATGCATAATGTGTATGAAAATAAAACACACATTGTGTAGTCACATCACCAAAAGGCCAGAAATACATGCGCCATGTACAAAGAAAGTGGTAAGCTGTTGGTTTACTGAGCGTGCCCCAGAGCCAAGTGCGAAAGACATGGTGAAAGTCTGAGTAAAACACCTTTCATGCTACCTCAGTCCAAGGCGGACGCGGAAGTGGTGTTCATTTTAGCAACTGCTTTTTTCAAGGTAATTTCTGCTGGTAAGGAAAGCAAAGGGGGACAGGGTGCGCAACAGCAGTAGTGCAAGTAGTTGTGTCTGGCTGCATGAACATGGCTGCACCCATGTGTGTGTGCTTGTGTGTAAAGTCAGGCAGACGATTTAGCACCCCTGGCTGGTTTCCATGTTCCTACGTTGCTGGCTCCAGAGTTTCCTGATCTGTCTACTGGGATTCAGAAGACCAAACTGAAGGGGGGCTGGAACATCGCTGCTGCTTGGACTTACATAAACAGATCATAAAAAAGGCTCTTCAGTCTGACTGTGGGAGCCGAGTGGAGCTCAAGACTCCCAGTTTATGGATTAGAGTTGGAGCAAGCAACACTTCAGCTGTGCCCTCTCTGAGTTGGGTAACATCCAAGAGTTGGAGCCGTGTTCCAGTCTGTTTAAACATCTCTACAATCACTCACATTTAATAGAAAAGGCAGCAAGTTAATTGAATGTGGGGAAATTCACCGGGTCACTGCAACAAGGAGGCGTTCCAGGACATATTGCATCAGCTTTGGAGTCACAGTTCTCTGTGTTTAAGTCTTACATGTAGAGTTAGAAATGTTAAGTTATGACAGTCTCCACACAACATGGCAGAGGTGTTGGCACCGGTACCGCAAGCTTGGTGACAGCTCTCCTTGGCTCCGCTGACCTTGGTCTTGACTCACATAAATATTATGAAGGTCTGTCTTCTTAATGAACTAATTCTTCTGTTTACAATATGCCTCCTGGAAGTGAGTGCAGTGTGGTTTGGCGGCCTTGACTGTTGATGCTGGCACAGTAAGGTGTAAAAGTTGCACATGGCATGCCATGTTCACTTGTGACTTTCATAGACATGTGCCACCATTTTCTGAGCTTATGTTTGAAATATTGCAATTTGGCATTGTGTCTGTAGATATGGGAATTACAGGGACAAAACAACATGAACACTGAAACGCGGGTCTCCTTGCAAATGAAAAGGTGAATTTATAAAGGATTTACTTCGTCTGGTATGACCAGTAGGTGGCTGTTAGAAAGTTTGAAACTTTGAATAGGTATTGCTTTGTTACTTTGTGACTTGATGACTACTTGTACTACTGTAACTTTTTATTTTTAGTAGTTATAAACTCTAAAACAATTACCACAAATACCATTGCAGCTGCTTTAAAAATCATCTTATCTTAGACTGTAAGCTATTGAACTGATTATTTGTCAAACCACTACCTTTATTTTGCGTATGTTATTTATGTACACAAGAAATCCTGCAGTGTTTTTAATCCACTTGCTGTTTTTGTACAAATAACAAATCTTTTGAGCCCAGATAATTGTTTTATATTGCTTCAATCTAAGTGCTGACCCATCTTCATAGCAGTGTTGGTAATTATATAAAAGTTACTTAGGAGTCAAGTTTTCTCATTTTGTCTACCCCTTATATATTTTATATGGTCGACTGTCACTGTTGAAGCTTTGTGTATTATCTGAGGAATTGCCTGTCTGGTAAACAGGACAGAGCAGGCTGGTTTATAATTATTAGTTCAAGCGGTGAGAGTCAAAGAAGCAATAAAACATGATTAAGTGAAGGAGCTGTGGCTGTAAAGTTTGTTTCAGCCGCTCATGGATGAAAAATAACAGTTAAATTAGTCGGGGCATGGGAACATGTCTGGGCTCCCTGTAATGATTAAACCCCTGGTTTGGATAACCAGTAGACAAACACATCCATAGAGCCATCATAACTTGAAGAGCAGAAACATCTGCAGTGTACTCTGTATCATATAATAGGCTTCAAAGTGGATGATTTAGGGTATGTAGCAAGCAGCACTATGTGAGTTATATACCAATTATCTACACTGGTACACTGCACAACATTTCAGGACATGGAGCTGAGTAAGAAGGATCCATGTAGAAACATGTTTCTCCTAAACATCTTAATAATTAATGTAATGCAATAGTAATAGTCTGGAACAAAAAATTGAATTATACATTATCTCTTACTGGTTTTCACAATAACAGGCATTATTAAAAAGTACAGGCATTATGTAAAAAACTTTTACAACTGATTTAGTCATAAAATTCTCCTCTAAAACGTATAATAAAATATTGAAAAAAACAGAAATTGGGGATGCCAGTTTCCTATTTAAGCCCATGTTAAGGGATAACTACCATTTTTTTCAACCTGGACCCCATTTCCCCATGCATTTGTGTCTAATAGAATGACGTGACCAAAAATCGTTGAAATTGGTCCAGTCCCAAGCAAGATCGTACTGACCAGCCAGCGCGAACAAAGCTGCTATGTAACCTAATGGAAAATTGTGCGGCCTTGGCTTTTGTCCACTAAAAGTGATTTTTTTATGGCTCCTGACAGGCTCAGATTGGTAATAAAAGTGTCTGACAACCATATCGATCCCAGGACATGACGTTTTGTCCAAAAACAGCGATGTGGGGAGTGGAACGCAAGTCCAGAGAAAGGCGTTAAGGGAGTCTGTTGTTTCGGAATAGTTTACAGAAATTATAGGCTCCTGTTATCAAAAGGATTGTCAATGCCATGGCTTAATATTTAAACAATTTCGACAATGTGGATGAGGTCAATATAATTGCATGGCCGCCCGTGTTCATTTGAACCAGGGGACTTACTCTGCTGCAGGCACAGCCTCAGTCTCTCCCCCTTTGCTCCGCTGCATTATTTTGGCCATATGCTCTGGCTCCAATAAATATGGCTGATTATCTAAGCCAAAACACTGTAAAATGTATCTTCGTCCATAACATCTTGTGCGCTCATATTTTTGGATGCCATTTCACTGTTGACAACGTAGCTAATTAGCGACAAAAGCGAAATGTTCTGTTCTTGAGCTGCATCTAGCGCCTGGAGGCGATATCCAAGTTGAAAAAGCTTGGTCTTTCTTGCTTCCAACTACATCACTATCAGGTCAGTGGATGCAGGAAGAACAACTGAATTTGCAACCGCAAACTGCTGCTTTCTCTTTCAATATAGCATCCACCAAGAAATTATTGCTTCAATCTACTACATTTACCAAAAACAGTGATTTGACATCGAAAGAGTGGCAGATTTCTCTTTACATTTTTAATTAGATATGACTTGCTAAGTTACTGTTATACTGTAAGTTGTGTTGTTGGCATGTTCGAAAGTGAGAAACTTGTGACGCTTTACTGGTAACTTCATAAGCATTTGTAAATTGCAGAATTATTAATTTATTAGATTATATATAAATTATTATGAAGGGAGCCTCAGCTTAATCTTTTTATGTTAATCTCTGCGTTTCATGAAGGTTTACAAGAGCACTGATCTTTAAAACATATTATTTTGTTCTTCCTTTCTGAATTTCCAGAAAAGACTATAACATGCTCAGCTTTCCTGATCAAACAGGCAGTAAGGTAGCGTCTTTTGTTAGAGTCACTGAATGGCGCTTACGCTGCCAGGAGTAATTATGGGTAATTGGCGGGACAAGAAGGCGATGACAGCTGTTGCAGTTGCAACATAAGGGCAAGGCTCGGCCCAACCCGCAATCCGTGCAGCACCCTTACCTCACTATCCACCACCATTACAACCCACTGGGTGCAATTAAGCCACACAATAACCTTTTTGTGGAACCCTGTAGGGCACACATCAACATCACATCCAGAGCAGGGAGTTGCATTTTAATTTCTAAATTTTTTTGTCTCCATGTCTCACCATAGAGATTGTTTAAAATCAAATCAAATTACATCAGAAATAAAGTAATTAGAGTGAGGGCTGGAATCTAAATAAACCTTTGAGAGATTTAAGAAATAATGATAGCCATAAGGAGGAATGTAAATGTGCCACACAATAACCACTTATCTAGTCTTAACAACTACTCAAAGCGCTTTTACATCATACAGGAAACATTCACACACTGTGGCCGAGGCTGCCGTACAAGGTGCCACCTGCTCATCAGATAAACACTCCCACTCCGATGGGGAAACTCGGGATTCAGTGTCTTGCCCAAGGATACTTCGGCATGGGACTGCAGGGCCAGGGTTTGAACCACCAACCTTCCGATTGGCAGGAAACAGCTCTACCACTGAGCCACAGCCGCCCCTTTTAGGAAGTATTGTGTAGCTCTTAAACACTTCAGGTTTTATTTATTTAAACAGGCAATGCACAAGTTAACATTAACCTAGTACAAGAACAAGAAGAGATGCATTGTACTGGGTTGTAGCATGAGTGCTATTTTCAAAGTACATTTGAGATTATCGCACAAGGAGGCTAACTTAGTTTACCTTAACAAGGTAAAGAAGAACGCAAAGTCCCTTTTCCCTGAAACCGAAGCTAACCCCAGTGCAGCAGGAAAGAGACACTTGGCGACATGGCAACCCAATAGCTGGTGGTTAGTAAATACTCAGGAACACCAAAAGCAGGAGGAAGCATGTGGATTGATACTGTCTACACAACTGTGTGAGTTGATTGACTTCAAAAAGTTCACCACTTTACTCAAACCACAGTTCAAAATACCTGTTTGTGTATGTCTTCATTAGTCTGTTGGTTATTTATGTTTTTTTCCTAGAACACTTGTACATTCTGCACTTACTGTGACATCTTGTGTAGACTGTTTACAAATTTATGACCATAATATAGGCTACATTTTATCTACTGGTCCTATTGTTGAATACATTGTAAATACATATTTCTAAAATTGTATGAGGTTTTTGTGTTTTCTCCGCTCCACCTTCTCAGGTCAGAGAGCCGTTTGTTCCTGGTACTGAGCATTAAGCTGGCGACATGGGTGCCTGTGGGGAGTTTTTGGTACAATGTTTGTTAGTTTTTGAGCAACAGCCCCTCTCCTATGCTACTAACAGGTCCCGCATTGCGTACTATTGAGAAACATATTTCTGTATCTCTGTTACAGTGTCTCTATGTCCCAACCAGCAGCTGAACCTGGTACGAAGAGCCTGGTTCTGTCTGAGGTTTCTACATGTTTAAAGGATGTTTTCCTCACCACTGTCACACCAAATGCTTGCTATTGGGGGAAATTGTTGGGTCTTGTTTAGTAGAGTGTGGTCTAGACTTCTGTGATGAGGATTTGACATGATAAATAAAATAAAATTGAATGAATTAATTTGATTAAAGCTTCCTTCCTCTGCTCCATAAAGTCCAAAATTGTTAAATTTAAATCAATGCTAAATCTAAATCAATTTTAAAATCAAACAAATGTTAATCTAAATCAAATTTAATCTAAACTAAATCAAAAGTTAAATTAAAAAAACAAAACAAAAGTTAAAAAAACAAAACCCAATTAAATCTAATTTTAAAAACAAACAAAAAGAACTAAATCAAAAAATTTAAACAAAGAAAATCAATCTAAATTTTAATCTAAATCTAAATCAAAGTTTAATCTAAATATTAAATCAAATCTAAAAGTTAATCTAAACTAAATGTTAATCTAAATCTAAATCTAAATGTTAATCTAAATGTTTCGGGTGAAACAAATATTTAGCTATATGAAATTTTAAATGTCGGTAACCGGAAGTACCAAAATAAAAGCTCGAGGAGGTCAGTGTATGTTTATAGTTCAAAAAAACAAATAAACCCTCTCATCGGGAGATATGGACTCTTGAACTTGGAAAACCGTGAAAATAACTACCTAAAATAATAAACACAGTTGGGAAAACTGTATTTGAAGAGTACTTTGAGTTTTTAGTGTCACTTTTATGAATGGTGTGGGATTATAGCCACTATAGCCAGCCACGGGGGGCTCACTTGACTGGTCTGTCACGTTCGCTTGCATTAAGGTCAGCAAGAGCTATCCCCCGCGCCCCCGACAAGGCACTGACAAGAACACTGCGAAATGTCCAACGAATCAGCTTAGCCGAGAACATCGGCAGAGCCGTCCCGTGGCTGAACAAACTTATTCAACAGCGACAGCGACAGCCTCAGGGACACCGCAGGCCCACCTCGGTAAGCATGTTTTCCAAATCACGGAGGTAGCATTGTCTTGTTGTCAAGGTAGTAGCAAATCTCTACTGGCTAGCTACCGTTAGCTATTTAGTTAAGTTAGCCTTGACAACATTGCTAGCTCCGTGATTTGGAAAACATGCTTACCGAGGTGGCCTGCGGTGGCCCTGAGGCTGTTGCTATCGGCTTTGATAAGTTTGTTCAGCCACCAGGACGCTCTGCCGATGTTCTCGGCTAACGCTGATTCGTTGGACATTACGCAGGGTGACCATGGCCACAGACCGTGCCTTGTCGGGGGCGGGCGGGATAGTCTCTTGCTGACCTTAAGCTGCAGTAGGGAGTTCTGAGAAAACGTGGACTTAGCCTAAAATTTGAACGAGCACACCTTACAGGTCCCTCCCCCTTGCTCTCTGCTGCGCTACAGCCCCCCCTCCACAGCTCCTCCCCCCACAGCGGGGCCTGCCGTGAACGCGCAGGCTAGTAAGCAGGGCACCGATGCTTTCCACCATCCTCATGGACAATACAGGGGATTTACTCTGAGTAGGGTATAGCTTATATAAAAAAATTGCTTATTTAAAATATTTCTATTAAAGTTTTGTAAATTTTTCAATGAAAGGGTTTAAAATGATTTTTTATGTAATCGCTCATTTGTGACAACAAAAGTAGCACTTTACACAATACATTACTGAATTACCTTTGGATCTAAACTTTCATAGGAATGATGAATCAGTGAGGAAGCTCAATAGCCAAGGAATAACATCTTAGAATATGTCTTTGGTTTTATTTGCATATGGGTTAAATAAATCAGCTTTTTCAGAAAAGTACTCCTGCACAAGGAAATACTGAACATTTTGATTTGGACTGAAGACGATTCCTTCACCGTGCTCTGTGTCTGGGGCCATGTCTGACCTGTGAAGAGCACAAAGAATTTGTGTCAGACATTTGATTTACAAATTACATCCTGAGGGGGAAGATAAAACATGTTTAAAAATAATCAAAAGTAGAAGTCTGCCTTGCCAAACTTCGACGGGACAGCGCACAATTAAAGTAGTTTAACCATAGCTACATTTGTTGTGATTGACAAAAAACATTTTGGCTTACTAATTGTAGGTATCGAAACATATTGCTTATACGGAGGGTGAAGGAGTTAGCAGTAAAGTTAATCTTCACCTGCTACAACATTCCTGCTGTGCCACAAGCTAACAAAGCTAACTGTTAGACTTAGCAACAAGCTACAGAGTAAACTGAGATTTGCGCTATCACCAGTGTACTGAAAGTGTACTGTAACCATCGATATCTTAGTTGTGTAGTTCTTAAAAAATGAAATAAATCAAGCAGGGATACTTACATGTCAAGCAGAAATGTGGCTAACGCTAGCTCTGAATCCGTGTTGAATCCTTCTAGGAGGCATAGCTTCCTCCACCTCTGAAAAGCCGCTTCGAGTTGACCCTGCGCTTTATTTCGGGCTCGGTTTAATTCTTAAGCTCGCTTTTTGTCATCGGTTCTTCTGTTTGCCCGTCTTTGTTTTCTGAGCAGGTGTCACGCGAGAAATTAGCAGTTTCCTGAAAAGTTATTTCTCCCGATTAGCACAACTGCAGCACACTGGCAATCTTGGCTTGAACACGGGACGCTGTGCGGGGGGGGGTTGACGGGGTACACAGAGTGATTTACACTGCAAACAGTCCCTCCTTTTCTTGATTGGGTTTCTGACCGGGAGCGGTTTTATTTTTTTAGGGAGTAAAAGGACAGAGAGGACCAAGGAGCTTGTTTTTTTTAAGAATCTGTTCATTTCTACTGTCAGAAAGGCAGTTTTAACAAAAATTAAAAAAAATTTTTACCCAAAAAAGTTTCCTACTGAAACTTTTTTGAAAGGAAAAGTGAAGACCAGTAAAAATGACCCCCCCCCCCGGGTGACTTAAGGGCTAAATTCCACACCATTCCCCCCCCCAAAATGACACTAAAAAACTCAAGACTCTTCAAATACAGTTTTCCCAAAAGGGTTTATTTTTAGGTGTTATTTTCACGGTTATCCAAGTTTAAGGTCCCATATCCCAAGAGAGGATTTTTTTCGTTATTTGGGCATATAAAAACACTGACCTCCCGAGTTTTTTTTTGGTACTTTTGGTTCCCCACTTAAAATTTTTTTAGCTAATATTTGTTTCACCAAACATTTTGATTTACATTTAATTTGATTTGTTTAACTTTAGATTTAGTTTTCATTTAGATTAGATTTAATTTAGATTTAACATTTAGATTTTAGATTTAGATTTCATTTGATTTTGATTTAACATTTAATTGATTTTTATTTTGATTTTAAAATTTAATTTGTTTAATTTCTTTGATTTTGATTTTTTATTTAGTTTAAAATTTTGATTTAATTTAATTTAAAAATTTTAGATTTAGATTTAAAATTTAGATTTTAACATTTAGTTTTTGATTTTGATTTTAACATTTTTGATTTAGATTTAGCTATAGATTTAACATTTAAATTTTGGGGAAATTTCATTGGATTTAACATTTAAAATATTTCCCCGTTCAAATATTTTGTAAATGTGAAAAAAAGGACCTCAAAAATTTATACCGTTATTTAAAAAATTTTTAAAGTAAAAGTGCAAAATTTTGCTGTTTTTTTCAGCCCCAGCCGCTTTACAAACGGCGCCACATAGTGAAAGCTGCTTTTGCTCAACAACACAATAATCTTGTTTGCTTGTGTGAAGACGTGAAGACCTCTGCACTGTCCTGTGTGGTACAAAACAGAAAGCCTGAAGTACTACTCACAAGGCTATATCCAATTAGCCACACATATCATGGTGATCTCATGTCCGCTATACTTACCCACACAACAAAGTGTTGTCTGTTCAGAGTTTGACCTTTACTAGGAATCTATTTTATGTTCTAGATGATATAGATTATGTAGTGAGCGTGGGAAAAGTTAATGTGAAAGCAGTCTTTTAATTTCAGTACTTCTCTTGTAATACTGCAAGTAGTCAAAAGAAAACCCCAGTTTATTACTATCAGTAATGATGACATCCTACTCGCTATAGTAAATGCTGAGATCTGAGGCGGTGTCCTCATCCATATTTGTCTCTCCCAAGGTGTTCAGTGACATGGTAGTTCTGGCTCATTAACATTGGATTATGTCTGTGGGGATCTTCAAGGTTACCACATGGCAGCTGGATTCTCACAACATCACGAGATTGTGCGCGTATTGCGCAATCACAAGATCACAGGAAAATCCATCTTGTCAAGCCACTATGGATCGGATCAATCAGCTTCCTGTGAGGAGCTTTAACAATGGGGCTCATAAAGAGGTTAGTATATGCTGCAGCAGGTTTAGTTATATCTAGCCCCAAGTCACATACATTTTAAGTGGGGTCCACCCCCAGAAGAGGTTGAGTTACTTAAAGGCAGAGTTGGTAACTATTTCCAATATACAGTTTAAAATTAATTAAATAATTTATAGCAGCGGATTTATTTGTAAAGTGCTCTTGTGGGATCCATTAACCATGCTTTAAGATGCGGGGGTTTAAAAACATATCGCTGCAGATTGGATAAATCTTCCAACACACCAAACGATTGAAAAAACATACGTCAAAGCCTGTTGCAATGTTTCACACCATTTAGAGCAGGGCTATTCAAGTAGTTTGGAATGTTTATGACAATGATCACAAATGAGGGGCCTGGGAAATTTTCCAATACTAACTACAACAAAGTAAAATAATAACAAAGTACTCTATACTGTATTTCAATTCAATTCAATTCAATTTTATTTATAGTATCAATTCATAACAAGAGTTATCTCAAGACACTTTACAGATAGACCACACTCCAGAATTTACAAGGACCCAACAGTTCTAATAGTTTCCTCCAGAGCAAGCAACAGTGCGACAGTGGCGAGGAAAAACTTCCTTTTAGGCAGAAACCTCGGTCAGACCCGGGCTTTTGGTAGGCGGTGTCTGACGGGCCGGTTGGGGTTAGAATGAAGAGTGGCAATAAAAATAGAAAAAATTAGTAGTTTGTAGAAGTTCTTTGTAGTAGTTCATGGCATAGCAGGACGCTGTGCGGCATTACAAGGCACAGCAGGACGTAGCAGGACTTAGCAGGACGTTGCAGGACGTTGCAGGACGTAGCAGGGCACCGCAGTGTAGCAGTTGAAATGGCATCACAGAACGTGTAGCGGGACCATGGCGATTGCTGCTACCTGATTTCGGAGCCTCTCTGATCCAAGGGAACATGCTGGTGAAAAAGAACATAGGACTCCGGGGAATGACTCCCCAGAAATAGGTTAGTAACACGCATTTCTGGGACATGGATGCACATAAATGAATGGATAGAAAGATAGAGGAGAGAGGAGCTCAGTGTATCAAAATAAGTCCCCAGCTGTCTAAAACTATTACAACAAAACCAAGAGAGACGAGGTAAAGAGAGCTCCAGCCCGGCGGGCCAGAACTCTCCCCAACCGGATCGGGCTGTATGCCAAGTCTCCCTTTAGTTCTATTATATTCTTGATTATATGATAGATAAATCTGAAAACTATGTGACTAACTACTACTCCCTAACATTATTCGATTCTATGCCCTAACTAGTGTATCAAAATAAGTCCCAAGCTGTCTAAAACTATTATTACAACAAAACCAAGAGAGACGAGGTAAAGAGAGCTCCAGCCCGGTCGGCCAGAACTCTCCCCAACCGGATCGGGCTGTATGCCAAGTCTCCCTTTAGTTATATTATATGAAACTATGTGACTAACTACTACTCCCTAACAATATTCGATTCTATGCCCTAACTATAAGCTTATCAAAAAGGAAAGTCTTAAGCCTACTCTTAAATGTGGAGACGGTGTCTGCCTCCCGGACCAAACTGGAACCTGGTTCCACAGGAGAGGAGCCTGATAGCTGAACGCTCTGGCTCCCGTTCTACTTTTAGAGACTTAGGAACCACCAGTAACCCTGCATTCGGGAGCGTAGTCTCTCCCGGGTTGTAAGGTACTATAAGCTCCTTAAGATAAGATGGAGCCTGACCATGAAGAGCTTTGTAGGTGAGAAGAAGGATTTTAAATTCTATTCTAAATTTTACAGGAAGCCAATGCAGAGAAGCTAAAACAGGAGAAACGTGATCTCTTTCCTGGTTCCCGTCAGAACACGTGCCGCAGCATTCTGGATCAGCTGTAGAGTCTTTATGGATTTTTTCGAGCAGCCTGATAGTAAAGAATTGCAGTAATCCAACCTAGAAGTAACAATGCATGGACTAATTTTCTGCATCATTTTAGACAGGATATTCCTGATTTTTGCAATATTACGTAGGTGAAAAAAGGCGATCCTTGAAATTTGCTTTAAGTGGGAATTAAAGGACATGTCCTGATCAAAGATGACCCCAAGATTCTTCACAGTGGTGCTGGAGGCCAGGGTGATGCATCCAGAGTAACTATATCTTGGATAGTGCGTCACGGAGGTGTTTGGGTCCGAGAGCAATAACTTCAGTTTTATCTGAGTTTAACATTAGAAATTACAGGTCATCCAGGTTTTAATATCCTGAAGGCACGTTTGAAGTTTAGCTAACTGATTAGTTTCATCGGCTTGATTGATAGATATAATTGAGTATCATCTGCATAACAATGAAAGTTTATGGAGTGTTTCTAATAATACTGCCTAAAGGAAGCATATATAAAGTGAACAGGATTGGACCGAGCACAGATCCTTGGGGACTCATGGACTAACCTTGGCGTGCACAGAGGATTCATCGTTAACATTAACAAACTGAGATCGATCTGATAAATAAGACTTAACCAGCTTAGAGCAGTCCCTTTAATGCCAATTAAATGTTCTAATCTCTGTAATAAGATATAATGGTCAATGGTATCAAATGCAGCGCTAAGATCTAATAACACAAGTACAGAGATAAGTCCTTTGTCGATGCAATTAGGAGGTCATTAGTAATTTTCACAAGTGCTGTCTCTGTGCTATGATGAACTCTAAATCCTGACTGAAAATCCTCAAATAAGCTGTTGCTATGCAGAAAGTCGCACAGCTGTTTGGCGACTGCTTTCTCAAGAATCTTAGAGAGAAATGGAAGGTTGGATATAGGTCTATAGTTGGCTAAAACATTGGATCAAGGTTTGGCTTTTTCAGAAGAGGTTTAATTACAGCTACTTAAAGTACTGTGGTACATAGCCTGTTAATAAAGACAAATTGGTTATATCAGTAGTGAAGTGTTGACTAATGGTAAAACTTCTTTAAGTAGCCTAGTCGGGATGGGATCTAAGAGGCAGGTTGAGGCTTAGATGAAGAAATAATTGAATTAAATTGATAAAGATCAAGTGAAGCAAAGCAGTCAAAACATGTATCTGGTTTACAGCTGTTTCTAACGTTCCGAGTTTAGAGATAAGCCAGTTAAAGGCAGGTCTTGGTGAATTTTGCTTCTAATAGTTATAATTTTATCATTTAAGAACCTCATAAAGTCGTACTACTAAGAGCTATGGGAATACTTGGCTCAGTAGAGCTGTGGACCTTCTGTTAGCCTGGCTACAGTACTGAAAAAAACCTGGGTTGTTCCTATTTTCCTCTATCAATGACGAGTAGTACGCTGCTCTGGCATTACGGAGGGCCTTCCTATACGTTTTAAGACTATCTTGCCAGGTTAAACGAGAATTTTCCAGTTTGGTGGAGCGCCAGATCTTCTCAAGTTTCCGCGATATTGCTTTAATTTGCGAGTTTCAGTGTTATACCATGGAGCTAACCTTCTTTGTTTTATTATCTTCTTTTTTAGAGGGGCAACAGAGTCTAGAGTCATTCGTAGCGAGCCTGCTGCACTATCAACAAAATGATCGATTTTGGGGGGGACTAATAGCATAGGAGTCCTCCGTTACTTTGGGACTTTGGTAATGAATAAATGCTAACGGAATCGCATCCTTAAATTTAGCTACAGCACTATCAGATAGACATCTTGTATAGGATGTTTTGCCCAACGGCGTGTAGTTCAGCAGTATAAACTCAAAAGTTATCAAACAGTGGTCAGATAGGAAGGGATTCTGTGGGAACACTATTAAATGTTCAATTTCAACACCATATACCAGAACAAGATCGAGGGTGTGGTTAAAACGGTGAGTCGGTTTATGTACACTTTGAGAGAAGCCAATAGAATCTAATAGAGAGATAAACGCAGTGCTAAGGCTATCATTCGCAACGTCCACATGAATATTAAAATCCCCTACAATAATAACTTTGTCCGTTTTTAGCACTAAGTTCGATAGAAACTCTGCAAATTCGGATAAAATTCAGATTGGACCAGGTGCTCGGTACACTATAACAAATAGAACTGGTTGCATGATTTCCAACTTGGGTGTGAAAGACTAAGAACAAGACTTTCAAATGAGTTATAATTTAGTTTAGGTTTAGAGCTAATTAGTAGACTAGAATCAAAGATAGCGCAACTCCACCTTCTCGGCCTGCGCCCCGAGGAATGTGAGTATTAATATGACTGGGGGGGGTGGACTCATTTAGACTAACATATTCTCCATTACCAGCCAGGTTCAGTAAGACAAAATAAATCAATATTGAATCTGATATCAATTCATTTACTAGTACACCTTTAGAAGAGAGAGATCTGATGTTTAAGAGTCCACCTTTAATTCTCCTATTCTTTTGAACTATTGCACTTGTGGTTTAATTTTTATGAGGTTTTCATGCACGGCTCCTCTTCTGTTTACCTTGATTTAAATAATTTTAATGGTCGGGGGGCAGACACCGTCACTATGGGATTTTTACTAGGTAACACCTGGAATAAAGGAGCAGAGAAGTGTGTTAGACTGGGACTCTGCCTCTGGTCCCAACTATGGATTGTCAAGGATTAGGTCCACCAATAAACTTGTCAATGTTTCTAGAAATGAGAGCTGCTCCAGCCCAAGGGGATGAATGCCGTCTCTCCGAATCAGACCAGGTCCTCCCAGAAAGACTGCCAGTGATCCACAAAGCCCACATCATTATCTGGACACCACCTCGATAGCCAGCGGCGAAATGACGACATGCGGCTATACATGTCATGCTGGTTAGATTGGCAGGGGTCCAGAGAAAACTACGGTGTCCGACATTGACTTCGCGTATGTACACACCGATTCAACATTAATCTTAGTAACCTCCGATTGCCGTAACCGGGAGTCATTAACGCCTACGTGAATAACAATCTTGCTGTTTACGTTTATCCTTAGCCAGCAGTTTCAGATAAGGGCTCAACGTCGCCCGCTCTAGCCCCCGGGATGCACTTAAACTACGGCCGCCGGCTCGCTAATTTAGGTTCTCAGAATGGAGCTGCCGATAACCAGAGTTGGTTTCTCAGCGGGGGGGTTGCTGAGTGGGGAAAATCTGTTAGAAACGCTAACAGGCTGGTGGCGGTCCGACGTCTTGGAAAGCTTACGACTGTCTCTTCCTCGTCCTCGCACAGTAACCCACGCACTATGTCCTGGCTGCTCCGGAGTTCGCGAGGAACGGCTACCAGAGGCTAACTCAGGCTCAGGCCGGCCCGTGCCGACTACCGGGGGGGGGTTAGCTACAGTAACTGACGACTGATCTGTCATGGTGCGGATCCGGACTTCTAACTTACTAAGCCTCGCCTCCACGTCCAAAAATAAACTACACTTGTTACACACGCCATCACCGCTAAAGAATGCAGAGGAGTAACTAAACATCTCACACATCGAGCAGGAGAAAGTCGGAGAGGGGGCCGACATAACTAACTGCTAGGCTAAAGTCGTTAGCGGCTAAGCTAAAGTATGGTAGCGTTAGCTACCAAGCGTTAAAACAGCTGTTATTTAACAAAAGTCGCTAAAAAAAATGAGAAGATATGTGAGTGCTTAGGCAGAACTGCTATAAGAATAATTGTTTAGCGGACAGTTAGCCGCTGTAATAGCAAATCTAACAACCTGAACTGGTATGTCGTGAGCAGCAGAGCTACCAACACGCAAACACAAAGGCACAGGAAACGGAAATGAGTCAGGTACGCTTACCGTAATGCCTCGTGTACAAGATCCCCAGGAATGGTTGTGGTTCATTCCTTGTGGTTGTGGCATTTTGTAAATGCATAACAATAACATTAGTGCACTTTATTGTATCGCATTGCATTGACTCAAGGCATTTCTACATTCTAATTGTAAGGAAAACACCATGTTCAGAAATCAGTTAAGGTGAGCCATACGTAGCACATTTTAACAGACAACACCCACCTAAATGCACACAACTGTAATTACAAAAAGAATGTGTGTGTATTAAAGAATTGAACAGAATTGTAATAACAATGCACACTATTTATCAAGGCATTTTGAAATTGCATCAGACAAGTCTATAACAAGGTTAAGTACCTTGGGGTCTTGTTCGCGAGTGAGGGGACTATGGAGCGTGAGATTGGTCGGAGAATCGGAGCAGCTGGTGCGGTATTACATTCTGTTTATCGCACCGTTGTGACGAAAAGGGAGCTGAGCCAGAAGGCAAAGCTCTCGATCTACCGGGCAATTTTCGTTCCTACCCTCACCTATGGTCATGAAGGCTGGGTCATGACCGAAAGAACGAGATCCAGGGTACAAGCGGCCGAAATGGGTTTCCTCAGGAGGGTGGCTGGCGTCTCCCTTAGAGATAGGGTGAGAAGCACAGTCATCCGAGAGGAGCTCGGAGTAGAGCCGCTGCTCCTTCGCGTCGAAAGGAGCCAGTTGAGGTGGTTTGGGCATCTGGTAAGGATGCCTCCTGGGCGCCTCCCTAGGGAGGTGTTCCAGGTACGTCCAGCTGGGAGGAGGCCCCGGGGAAGACCTAGGACTAGGTGGAGAGATTATATCTCCAACCTGGCCTGGGAACGCCTCGGGATCCCCCAGTCGGAGCTGGTTGATGTGGCTCGGGAAAGGGAAGTTTGGGGTCCCCTACTGGAGCTGCTGCCCCCGCGACCCGACACCGGATAAGCGGTCGAAGATGGATGGATGGATGGAAGTCTATAACCAATCCATGTGAGCCACACCATATCAGTAGCAACATTATGTACATACAGTGGCATTGTTAGGTGGATATCAATTATAAGTGCCACATACAACAATCAAAGCAAACTTTTACCAATCTGATCCACATACCCATTTCTTAGCCATCATTTGCAATTTAATATTACAGGAGTTACATATTTTTGAATTAGCGAGAGCAGTGAAGTCGGGTTGTATATGTTGTCAGGGCAATATGCATAGAGTGGTGCAGATACATACAGATCAGTAAGGGATGCATGTGTAATAGTTCTAATGGCATTTATGTGTGAGAATAACGACTTATACATGTAAGTTGAGCCAGACATAGTAAGGATAAAAAGCGCAAGACCTCTTGAATGAGGGAATTTGTCCAGAGTCCAGAACTTTTCAGAACCTGCACAGTGGAACGTCTTTAGCGTCCTCAGATGACCTGCAACGGTCATCTGATGACTGAATGTCAGTGAGTTGAAGTTGTAAAGACGCTTCATTCAATGATGTTACCAGCTTTTTGGCTTTCAGTGCAAACTATCCTTTCAGCATTTACACAGAAAGGGTCCTTTACAAATCGCATCACTTCCAGGGGGATACTGAAATGATCAAACCTAGTGGCAAAGTTGGTTTTCAGTTTGTTTATAAGTCCAGTCATTACCTCAGTGACTTGTTGGCCCAATTTGCGCAATGTGAGAAAGTGGAGCATTTTGCCTGGACACAAATCAGCAGAAAAAAAGTGTAAGTTTCCTCTGATAAGCCTGAAGCCTCTCCACAAGTTAACTGTTTTTTTCTCTCCCTGCAGTTCCATGTTGAGTTGGTTCAAGTGATGGAAAATGTCCCTCAAAAAACAAACAGCAGCAAACTTACCATTCTCCATAAGAGATAGAAAATATGGGCTATGTTTTGCTTTGAATCTCGGAGAAGGTCAGGCTCTTCTCCCTTTGTTCACAAAATCATTTAAATGTGCTTCCTTTGCTAAGCCATCTAATATCATTGTTGGTGAGCAAATCATGAAATTCAGCTGACATGTCTGACAACAACTGGCAAAAAAGCCGATGATGTAAACTGGTAGTACAACTAATTAAATAATTGCCATAACAGAGTACATTGTCTCTTTCAATCAAATATTTTTATCAAATATAGCAAGACATATCTGCCCACTTTGAACAATCAGTACTCCACTGTAGTGGTGGCCTCAGGAGTGGCCCTAGATGTTACCCACACAATTTCATAAAAATCGGATGAGCCGTTCATGAAATATAAACTTTTTGTACTTGTAGCGTAGCCTAGTGGCCAAATTTTGTAAAAAGTTTCGCTTTGATAGCATTTATTTTGTCCAGGATAGGCAAAGTCTGTGTTTTTGTAGCCCAGGTACAAAAAATTAAAATGGGGAAAATTAGTCAAATTTTCCTCCGATACAAATTCTTTTGATAACATATAGTCAGGTCAGTCAGGAGATGCTATGTACCAAGTTTTGTGCAGATCAGTCGCACGGTCTAGGAGGAGTTTGAAAAAGTATGTTTTCAATAAGTCAAGATTTTTCACGAATACAAGTCTAGGCAGAAATGGGCGTGGCCTATATCAGGAGATTCAGCAGAATTCAGGGAACCACGTGGATATCCATAATTGTTTTAATCAGATTATTTTTGGGGCATTTTCGGCCTTTATTTTTGACAGCTGAAGACAACAAAGGGGAGAGAGAGGGGGAATGACATGCAGCAAAGGGTCCCAGGTCAGAGTTGAACCAGCGGCCCCTGCGTCGAGAAGTAAACCTCTATGTATGAACGCCTGCTCTACCAACTGTTCTATCTGGGCACCCAATGTCAGTATTTTTAATGTGTGATGTACAGTTTGGGAGTTATAGGGCCAATCACGTTTTCTCTGTAGAGTTCCACCTAGCGGTGGAAGTGGATCAAATGTTGCGCCTGAGGTCCTTGCAGGGATCTGGACCTGTCCTGAAAATGGCATCCCCCCACCATCAACAACAGAAAAATAATAATGTCTTGAAAAACAATAGAGTTCCACAGCCCTGCTGTGTGAACCACATTGCTTTGCAACTGCGGTTCCCACGCCTCGGGCTTGGACCCCTAAAAAGAGACATTTTTGCTTATTAGCAAATAAAGATTCTGCTGAGCGAAGTTGCACTGAAGAGAAGCGCTTGTCCCCTGTCTGAACTTTTCTCCACTTTTACAAGAATTCTTATCCGCTCACGGGTTCTCAATCTGAGACCTGTAATATTACATTCATTGCACACCAATTTGCACTCGTTGCAGAGTAAACATACCGGCCTGGCACATACATTTATAAATATGTACTTCAATGTCTAGTCAGTGTTGAATTGCCTGTTTTCTAAGTCAACTTAATACTGTAGAAAGAGACATGATAGTGTCTAACTAGCTTTGCTAACTTGCTAGCCAAACCCCGCTACAGGTGCAGTGAGGAGACCGTGGAAACAAGGGTTGGTGTTTAGTCCAAGATAACAGGGATAATAGTGACAATGAGTGGGACAGACAGGGTGGAGAAAATGGTAACACAGGACCATGCAAACATTTTTAAGTAAAGTTATCATATTTTTAATCAATTGCAAATGCATTTGCACTTCTTTTTTGGAACTTCGCAAATGTTTTTTTATGAAAAAAAAATGTAATTTTACTAAGATTTCACTTATTTAATCATAATTAGTTCACCCTGGATTTACCTGTATTAGCATTAAAATAAATCAAACAAACATTCCCAAATACACAATGAAACAATTTCTAATTAGAAAACATATTACATAGCAATATTTACTATTCAGTAAATCAAAGATTTTTTTTATTTTATTTTTTATTTAACCTTTATTTAACCAGGAAAATCCCATTGAGATTACTAATCTCTTTTTCAAGGGAGTCCTGGCCAAGACAGCGGCACAGATCACAACAACAATTCCATACATTACAGACAATTTCATAACAATTTCATAAAACTATTTAAAACATTTACAGACCATAGATTTCATTTCCAAACCTTTGAGCAAGAGTTTAAACTGACCGATTGCAACCACTTCCTTCAATTTCCAGAACTTTTGTAAATTGTTCCATGTTGTGGGGGCAGAATAGTGAAATGCCACCTTACCAACTTCTGTGCGGACACTTGGTACAGACAGTAGCAGTAAGTCTTGTGAGCGTAAAGAATACAGTCTATCCGCTTTTGGTTGAATATATTCACACAGATATGAGGGGAGCAGACGCAGAATACCCTTATAAATGAACATATACCAATGATTGAGTCTACGATTCTCCAATGCTGGCCAGCCCACACGTGTGTAAAGTTCACAGTGGTGTGTGCGAGGCTTACAGTTTGTGATAAACCTCAATGTGGCATGATAAACAGAGTCCAGTAATATATAATTATTAGATTATTAGATTGAATTATTACTTTATGTTATCACTATTATTACTATTTTTTTTTTAATACTTCAATTACTACCTTTCAAACGATTGGTTGAGAAAGTTTTATATTTCATTTAAGATGGTTGACTGTTTGCTCAAGTGTCAGTGGCTATGGATCACTGCAGCCATAGAGACAGACATCACTGTCATTAGTGTTTGCTCTGTAGTGTCCCCCCCACCACCACACACACACACACACACACACACAGTCTAATCTACTATCAGGGCTGGCTCTGTAGTGTGTGTCTGATAAGTGCAGAACAGGGAGCAAAAAGGTCACAGTGTGTTGCGGTTGTCGCCAGTAAAATGTCACTAGGCCACTCTTGCTCTGTCCAGACTGTCTGTCTCTCATGTTAAGTCTTCCTGAACAATAAGCTATGCTGATGTGGGTGCCTTAAAACATCAAACATCCTACAGACTGAGGTGAACAGAACAATGCTCCTGTTGATTTAGTGTCATGCATTGCACCATGTGAGGGAATTTTAAATTGCCGTGACTCAGCAAACAGGACTGGAGCAAATAAAAAGCACTGTAACTGAGCTCTTTTATTATCAAGCTTTGTTTACTGAAGTTGACGCCTGAATGTTAGACAAAAAGCTCTCTTGTTTGAGACCTATTTTTTCTGTCTAACCAGCAAACAGTATGCATTTTTGGGGTGAAGGAGATATAAAACAGGGAATGAATGGGGGATCTGTGGAGAGTTGTGTCAGAATGTGCTGATGATAAGCTTGGCATGGCTCATATTGAACACAGAGACAGAGCGCAGCTATCTGCTCTGTGCATTTGGAGTTGTCTGTGGGAAAGAGACAAGCCTTAGTGTGGGAAACGGCCTTCTTTTCATACAGAGCTGAAGATCAACAGTCTGCTATCATCTGCGATGGAAAAACTTTAGCCTGGTTAAAAGGGGGCAGATGCAGAAAGAGATTTTTTGTCCATTGCTCGGTCTCTATGTCATTCCCATGGCATTAGCTAATGGGAGGAGAGTTTGAGGATGCCTAATGAATTGTGCAGATAAGTGGTTTGATACACATTTCCAGCCACCAAATTTGGTTCTATTAAATTGAAAATGAAATTAATAAATTTGAGTTGTTTTGTTAATAATTATTCTTTCTGCTTTATTTGGCCTTTATTTTCATAGGACAGATTAAGACACAAAAGGGGGAAGAGAAGGGGAATGACATGCACCAAAGGGTCGCGGGTCAGAGTTGAACCAGCGGCACTTGCGTCAAGGAGTACATCTCCATTTATGTGTGCCTGGTCTACCAACTGAGCTAACCTGGCCACAAATTGATAAATTTGAGTTATGATGTAAATCTTGAAATCAAGCCTGTCTCTCTTATGTCTGTCGTCAGTTCTTTTGGCTCCATTCCTGAGTCACATGGTCGGCTGATCAAGTTGGGGTGTAAAGGCGAGCTCAGTGGCTAAAAAGGGTCTCAATAGGCCGGGCCAAACACAAACACACTTCCCCTGTACACTCTAACTCCCCTCTCTCTGTCCTTTCACCTTCATCATGGTTTAGCTTGGCCATAGGGTTTGCTGTGTCCACAGATTCACCTCTACACTCTCACACTAGCATGGGTGGACGGGCGGACAGAGAAGGAGATGGAAAAATAAAAGTCACAAACTAATAGGTAGTTTCATTCTCAGAGTGAAATTTGTCTTCTTTTGTCCTTTTCTAATACATAGAGTGAACCACACAACACACTGTTGAATGAGACTACAGTATGTTCCAAGGCTGGATTTTCACTTGTGTCATTACAAATGTCAACGTTATTTCAAATGAGATCTTACTTAATAACATGAATGGAAAGTAACGTCCAGTGGGAATAAATTTTAACACTATTAAGCTAGGTTAACTAGCTATTTTCCAAATGGAACTAGCTTCCACTTTCGAAATGGAAACTATTTAGCCTAGCTTGCGAACTTCCACATGCCAAGTTTAAGTCAACAGCATGTTGGGTTCTCCTAAATTTTGTAAAGGGACAGAGGTCTTAAATTGCTTAAGCGTCTAAGCCATATTTTCCAATCTTTGGTTTGTCTGGTTTCCTTGTGTAATAATGCTTGTATAACCTCAACCCTGTAATGCACAATCAAGTTATAGACATCATTCTTTCCAGGACAACCTAGGCTATCAGGATATCTATGCAGTAGGACTGTCACATGTAGAATGACTACAAATACAAAATTAAAATCTGAACTTAAATCTCACAGAAATAAAATCCCAG
This sequence comes from Etheostoma spectabile, assembly GCF_008692095.1. NCBI lineage: Eukaryota > Metazoa > Chordata > Actinopteri > Perciformes > Percidae > Etheostoma > Etheostoma spectabile. Next base: position 22,446,576 of record NC_045754.1, read on the forward strand.
AGAACAATAATGAGCAATGCTTTTATTTATTTTACAAAGACAATGTAATTCAAGGCTGGATTTAAAAGCGTCAGGAATGCCTACTATCGCAAGGCCCACTCACAGATTGTAGTCTGGTAAGTATGACGTAGTTATGTTTTGACTCCTGCGAAGCTCAAACCAACAAACCTCGTTCACCTCGGAACGTTAAACATCAGTCAGTGACGCTTGTTAGAGGATGCGATCCGCAAGCAACCCGGATCAGACTAGTTACAATATCAATAACCACTTTGTATCCCCAAAAGTTACAAGTGATTTATAATGCCTTTTATCCTTGTATATCTGTGAACACTTAATTGCAGAGAAACAGATTCTGATGTTGTTCTGTTAAACATCAATGTGTTGTAAAGATGTTAACTGTTTACATTGTGAAGCAACACAATATTGTGTTTGCACTGAATTGAAAATGGGGATAATTTACCAAATGGCATTGAATTACAAGGCTGTGGTTAACAGTGCAACTCATTGGTTGCGCTTTAAATTCACAACTAGGTCAGAGTTGAAATAATTTGAACTTTGAGCTCAGCACAAATCAGCAAATCCTAGCAGTGCGCGACGCCAGGGGTAGTACAGCGCATAGTTGGGCGGCACTGCTCCCCCCATAGTAAATCAATGGAACGGCCGCCGCAAAGAGGTTTTGCCGCCTATCATGTGGAGGCGGCTTAAGGCATGAAAACTCCAAGGCTTAAAATGAGTCCCATTCCGGGCCTGCTGTTCCCAAGTGCTTTACTAGAAGCAAAGAAAAGAGCCGTTTCAGCAAGGTCCTGCATGGATGTAGAGAACACACACTAAAACAAAGCTTACAGTAGATGTGCCTTCCATACAGCAATTATCCTTTGCACACTGCAGGCTCTGCTTGTGACACAAAATCCCATTTGTAAAAGGTCAGCACAAATCTCCATTTTTTACAAAGCTTTCTGATCAAGTCAGTGTCATTAATGTAGTACCGAATCATCTGGCATCATTGGTTATCTCAAGGCATTTTTCATATAGTGCAGGTCAACACCATACTCTTCATGTTAATTTTAGTTCTTATAATATTAACTCAATGAGCAATCCGACTTGCCCACTATGGAGTTCTGGGTTCATAAGCCAACACTGGCTTTTTATATTTACTAAGAGCAGCTAACTGGACTAGTTGCTGCTGCGGAGGACTGCAAGGAAAAGTTTGATTCAAAAACATGAACGCTGTTTGTAGGCAACATTGTATTATGTTTTGCATGACTGCTAGCATCCTGCATTGCTTTTAACCAGCTTACCTGTGTCATGGTCTTTATCTGGCCTTTCACTCTCGCTGGTTTTAATCCTCATGTTGTCCTCGGGTCAAACTGACCTGTTTTCCTATATCAATGTTTTAACAACCCAATTGTCCATCTATCCATCTTCATCCGCTTATCCGTATCGGGATTGCAGGGGAAGCAAACTTCCCGTCCCCGAGCCACATCAACCAGCTCCAACAGGGGGATCCCGAGGCGTTCCCACGCCAGGTTGGAGATACAATCTTTCCACCTAGTCCAGAGTGGAACGCAATACCGCACCCGCTGTTCCGATTCTCCAACCAATCTCCTGCTCCACGGTCCCCTCACTCAACAGGACCCTAAGGTATTTAAACTCCTTCACTTGGGGTAAGGACTCATTCCCCATCTGAAGAAGGCACTCCATCGGTTTCCTGCTGAGAACCATGGCCTCAGATATAGAGGTGCTGATCCTCATCCCAGCCGCTTCACACTCCAATCCAGTGAGTGCTGAAGGTCACAGGCCGATGATGCCATCAGGACCCCATTATCTGCAAAAAGCAGCGATGAGGCTACCCAATTGTAATTACCCAAAATAACATGAAATATAATATAATATATAATATAATGTAAAAATAACATGATTTACTTGGGGTGATTTTGATGGGTAATTTTGGGGGGTCTTATTCTTCATAGCATTTGAAAAAAAAAATGAAGTAGTTTTGAAATAGTATTGAGTAAAAGTTGACATATTCCATGAACATACTTTCCTTTGATTTTAGTCAAAATGATTCCTAATTTCTGTTTTTCTAACTCAAACATTTGGTATAATTTTCTTACTTATTGACCATAAATTCCAAAAATAACTGTAAAACTAAAGTTAATAAGTTAGTGTTATCTGGTGTTGAAAAAAGGGACAAAAACGTAAGAAAAAGATAAAAATGTTGATAAAAAGCATCAACAAAAGTGTTGATTTTCAATTTTGACTGGAAGACAAAAGGAGGGTTAAGGAAAAGTTCCTAGGGACAGCATCCGTGATTTCAACTATGATTTCAACCAAGTACCATGACTGAACACCGCCGGCCCTCACGTCCAAAAAAATAGACCGGCCCACCGGGAATTCTACCGCTGCACCCAATTAGCCAATCTGGGCCTGAAGAGTGTGTCATGTAGGCTACATCCATTTGCAATCACGTCTGTAGAATCTGACACTTTATACCTTTAACAAGAGGAGTCCATCACTGAGAATTAACTAACTTACTTTTTTACCAGGGAAGAAAGAAAGGAAGGGTGGAGGAAGGAAATAGATGATAGACAGGGGGAAATTCTCAGGCGGCCCTAACCCATCCACCCCCACCTCAATGCAGGCTCATTAACTCAATTCATAATAGTCCCTTTTCTTTTCCCCCACCCCTCCTCTTCCCCCTACAGGCTAGGTAGGTGGGGGGAGGTAGCTGAACTCATTAGGCCATAACCATCGTTCGCTTCACTCTTAAAATAGCCACTGCTGGAGTAAAAACCTCATGGCTATGAGCACGGTCAAGTTTCCACAGTTTAGTGTTGACAAAACGACCCAGTGGTTGTGAACAAGTTTATCTATCGCTTTCTTGTCTTTTGTTTGACAACTTTTTTGTCTTTGCTTCCTACTTTTTCCCCTTTTCCCCGTCCAAGCAGCTTGAAGCAGAACCACAAAATGGGGATAATTGGGGGGAAAGTGGCTGACCCTTGTCCAATCAATCTTCTCACACAACAATTAGCAGATTGTTCCTGGGACCTGGTGACACAACCACCTCCTAGTGTAGATTGGGGCTGTAATTAGCAAGCACATGCATGTCAGATGTGGTTATATGTAGTGAATCAACTAAAATCTCCCTCGCTTGTTTTATCAGCAAGCCACCCCTTTTATCCCTCTGACCCATCTTTATGGATTGTTTTGAGCTGCAGAGTGTGTTCTCCTGGAGTGCTGGATCGATGCTGTCGCAAAGTTTGTTTGCTGTCTCTGGAGATGAGGCAGATGGTCAGTTGGAAAGGCCAGTTTTTTTGTGTGCCTGACTGGACACTGGTTAACCATCTAATGAGGGCAGAGGGAACATGTCACAGAGCCAGAGCAGCAGGACCTGTCTCTGTCTGTTTCTCCCTATCTACATATGGTCTTCTCACACATGTAGAACAATTAATTCTAAAACCTCTGCTTCTTCTGTTTACTTACGAGTGCATTATTCCCTGCATTTCTCTAAATACACACACAAGCATGCACAGACACACACACAGCCTGAAGGGTTTGTTTGTTTGATAACAGGCAACAAGCAGCATGGTGGACCAGATAAGAAGTCATCCCTTCTCTACTTACTGTTTGTATGGACTACACAAGAATTGATGGTGAGCAATTTATGAGACATGAAATGCAAAAAAGCAATCTTTCTAATTTTAAAAGGTTGGAATATGACATGCTTTCAAGCGTTCCCAGGTTATTTTCATAAGGATTTCAATCTTAAAGCCTGAACAAATCAGTCAGAATCTGTTATTGGTGTCTTCTTTTTAGTTGGTTAACAACAAAACTGAGCATCACAGCCAAATCTTTTTCCACCGTTGATCAACTGAATTGTATGTATTTTAATACATCCACATAATGCTGTTGTCAGAAAACAAAACAAGTATAAACACAGATAAGTGACAACATCTGTGCTGTGTGATCGACTGTACAGATGTTTAAGATATTTCACAGTTGGTAAAGGTAAGTACCTGTGCTTTTTACACACTCCAAGTCAAAGTTACCGCTGTGAAATGTCACATCATTAAATAAAAGGTTTGTATTCATTATTTGATATTTTAGATGTTAATATTTTATGAGACTCTTGACCATATTAAAACGTTGCTACTGACACATGCTTGTTTTAATGGCTAGTGTTATTAGCTGACTAATGGGCTATCACAAAATCAAAAAACCAACTTGTAAATGCTAGCAAATAAAAATTATTAATGATGATGAAGAATTAATTTAGTTGTGATGTGTAAATCAAAGTTGTAATTGATCTGTAATTGATTGTTAATAATATAATGGAAAGTGTAATCAGTAACAATTTGTTATTTTGGCCTGGAAAATTGTAAGTAATGAATAGTGTGTGTGTGTGTGTGTGTGTGTGTGTGTGTGTGTGTGTGTGTGTGTGTGTGTGTGTGTGTGTGTGTGTGTGTGTGTGTGTGTGTGTGTCTCTCTCTCTCTCTCTCTCTATGGAGTAGCTTTGAGACTTCTTACATGATCATCATTATTACAACATGAGGTGAAAATTACAACCCAGTCTCACAGAAATACTTGAAATGACCATAACCTCTTATCACAGCATTATGTAGTGACAACATGTAATATGTTAAAATTCCGTGTCCCCACCATGTAATGCATAGTTAATAGTTATGGTATTTTTACATATTTTGTGAGATCTAGCTGGGAAATTAATAACAATCCATTTTCAAAGTATTATGTTCTAGATCCAACAACCTTTTGTCAACAATAAAGCACCAACAGACACCTTAAGTATGGGATGTTATGTTGCTTGTGCCACTATTTATGGTAACTATTTTAGCCATTTTTAGGAAAAATAGAGGCCCATTCTAACAGAGCTATATACATGAATAATGGTTATAGTTTGCCTACCTAATGACATGAAAACATTCACATCGTCTACACAAAACATTCAAACAGACTGGATACGTTGAAAAGGTCACAAGGGCATAGCTCTGAGTCATCACTTTATGAGAATTAGAAGACGTCTTTTATCATCATATGTCAAAGAGTTAAAGAGAAGACATGGATGGCTGCAAGATAACCATTGCTGGGTGTAAGTGATACTGCTGAGCGGAGAGTAGGTCATCCTCCTGGCCTGCAAGTGATGACAAACAAGATGGCTGATGGACTTGGAATGAAACAAATTCCCACTCAAAAGTTTTTGACACACTTTGAAGGAGTGGTTAAGAATTTTGGACATAGGACCTCATTTCCAAGTTAGCCAGTGTGTTATTTATCTGTGGAAAACGTTTAACACTTTTCATTTAGTCCTTCCAGTTGCAGAGTTTGCTGCTGCTAGGCTAGCGCAAGTCAACAGTAACTGCTAGCCTGCCATTAAATACAGTCTTACCCACTCCACAGTACACCCCAGGCAAAAAAATGATAACACGAGTCTATTGATGTCTGTTGATAGAATAATGTTAGAAATAAATCTACCCTTGTATCCGGTTGCAATAGTTATACTTTTGTTCCCTGTAGTTTGTAGCATAGGCTACAGCAGTGATGTTACCTTCATGGAAAAACTATGGAAATAATTGGTCTGAAAGGACTGGCAGCCATGGTGAATGTTTTGGCTTCGCTTTTAATTGAGTAAATGAAATTAGCAGTGTGCTGCAGGTGATGCGAGGTCAGTGTTGTATGTGTATTTATAATAGTATGCATAGTGTCTGTGTTTTGAGTAGTGAGTAGGGGAAGCTAAAATGTGAAAGGTGCAGGAAGTCTAACGTGGAAATCTAACATCCCATTAAGTTGTCAGAAGCAGCCAAGTGCAATAACACAGCAGCTGGGCCTTGGCTATCCACAGATGGCAGTTAGACAGGCAGCTAGATTGACAGGCAGAAACAGCAGACAAACAGCCCTGCTTATAGAGCTGGATGTGCAGAAGTCCAGAGCTTCTAAACTAGTTCCACTGTTCAGGATTACCAGTTAAACCAGGCTTATTTTCACAAAATGCTGTTATAAAGGTAGTTTAGTAACCATGAAAACTTTTTTAATGAATGAATTGGTTCATGAAACAGTAAGTTCATTTAGCTTTCAAGACAAGCTTTTTTCACAATAGGTCCTGCTGCTTTGAGCCACCTTTCTGAAACACCCCCAAGGAAGTTGATTTAAACTTCACTTTTACAGATTTCTAAAAATAGGTAAATTTTTGACATAAAATTGGCTTTTCTAAAAATAGTCTGGTAAAAAGAATGTGTTGGGGCAAAAAACTTCTAGCTTGATTGCGGTAAACATAGAAATCCATTAAATCTGCTTATAAAAACCAAACAAATCCGTTTTAATCTCCTCCCCTCTCCATACCTGACACCTCTGGGGCTTTGGTCGCTTCCCTCCAGGGGGGCTGAAGGGAGTCAATCCCGGTGCACAGACAGGGTGAGCGAGAACACTTGCGGGGTAAATTCTGCATGTGACCCGTGTTTCGAATTTAATGAGAGCTGCTGTCACTTCGACTCAGGGCAGTCAGCGGAGAGAAAAGAGAGCAGGAGAAGGAAAGAGAATTAACAGGCAGAAATGTTATAATGGAAATAAAGACAGGCTTTGGGAGAATTATCCAAGACAACATAAATATTAAGTACTATATAGCTATTCTTTTAGGAAACCACACAATATAAGAATGTTCTCACAAGTTAATAAAACACCACAGTGACATCACGCCTATAATCCCATCCGTCCCACTGCGTACCTCCCTCTGCCACCTCCCAACCACATTCCCCTGATCCTCCAAAACCTCCCGACCCCCCCACTCTCGGAGTAAGGGGGGCATCGCTGGACGCTCATTAGGTCATGTGTACTCAATCCTGTTGTTCTTGAGTCCTTTAATTTCCACTGTTATGGGGACAAAGGGAGGCACAAAGCGCATCGCAGCACCGGGTCCCTGCACTCGACCTCATTCACTCATTACTGTCGCCATAGAAACTCGGTCCCCTCATCACCTCCAGGCGACCCCTCCCACAGTGTGAAGATGAATGGAATTTTTTTTAGGTTAAAAGTGATGGGAGCGAAAGACAGGTGTGTGTGTGTGTGTGTGTGTGTGTGTGTGTGTGTGTGTGTGTGTGTGTGTGGTGTGTGTGTGTTGTGTGTGTGTGTGTGTGTGGTGTGTGTGTGTGAGCAGGAGCGTGTGATATTAAGTGTGACATTTCAAGACCTTTTCGTCTCTGAACATTTGGGAACAGGTGATTTTGGCGGAAGCAGAAATTCGAGGGTGCGGATCAGGTTTCTTGACTCTGGAACAACTTCATATGGCAATCCTGGAGAAAAAGATCTTTATGATATTTATGCGGGCAGAAAAAGCCCCATTCAGCCGCACTCAGTGGATCAGTGAGCACAGCAAGTCCATTGTTTTTTATTTAGCTGACCACTGGCATTTGCCATGTCAAAGACTTGTAATGAGTCTGTGTGTTTTACATGTTAAGTGCAGGGTTTACCAAAGGTTCCTTCTTTTTTGCATCTGGGAGAGATGTTTTTTTTTCCCCAGTCATCACTGTGGTTGAGGATTTCAGGGAACCTTGCAGTCACGAAGCTGGTTCCCCTGAAAGCTGTAATGTCTCTTTTTGTCCCACTCTGTCCCATTTAGTTGCAGGTTGCTTTTATAGCTTCATTTGCAAAATGTTAAGATTAAAAATAGTGAAAATATGCAAGAACTAAGAAGAAGCACTATAAGGGTTGGTAGATCAATCTGACGACTATGAAGAGAAGCAGAGAAGAGAAGGGATGCCGTGTCTGAAGCTATACACCTTCTTCCGCCGGTCTAGGTGAACACTGCAACTCTTCACTCCCTAACTTTAAGTTTTATCAAAGAGGAGAGTTTACTCTTAAATGTGGTGACGGTGTCTGTCTCCAGAACCCAGACTGGGAGCTGGTTCCACAGCAGAGGAGCCTGATAGCTAAAGGCTCTGGCTTCCATTCTACTTTTTAAAGATTCTAGGAACCACAAGTAACTCTGCATTCTGGGAGTGCAGTGCTCTAGTTGTAATGTACTCAATAACGGAGACGTTGTGAACTTCACACAGCGTTGCTTTATTCAGCTTCTTCAACATTCACACGATAACAAAAACCCACCCGGCAAGGTACAAAGGCTGAGAGTGGACACTACGAGTAAAGCCACATTTCTAAATGGCACCCCTTGCGCCACACCAGTACGTTACACTGGTGGGACAATGAGGTACTCTGAGCTTTTTAAGATACGATGCTGCCTGACCATTTAGAGCTTTGTAGGTCAGGAGAACGGTTTTAAATTCAATCCTGTATTTTAAAGGAAGCCAATGCAGAGAAACTAATACAGGAGAAATATGATATATTTTCTTAGTTAGTCAGCACATGTGCTGCAGCATTCTGGATCAGTTGGAGAGTCTTAAGGGACTTATTTGAGCAACCTGATAGAAAGGAATTACAATAGTCCAGCCTTGAAGTAACTAATGCATGGACTCCTTTTTCAGCGTTGTTTGAGACAGGATGTTCCTAATTTTGGCAATGTACGAAGATGAAAAAAGGCTGTTCTTGAGGTTTGTTTCAAGAGGGCGTTAAAGGATATATGCTCATAAATACTGATAAAAATAACTAAGATTTCTGACAGTAGTGCTGGAGGCCAATAAATGCCATCCAGAGTAGCTCTTTAGATGAGGTTTGAATGTGTTTAGGGCCCGGCACAATAACCTTGATTTTGTCTGAACATTAGGAAATTGTAGGCCATCCAGGGTTTTATGTCTTTATGCTTGAGGTTTAGCTAACTGACTGGTTTTGTCTGGCTTGATTGATAGGTATAATTGGGTACCATCTGTCTAAGAGTAATTGTTGATGAGTGTTTCCTATGAATATTGCCTAGAGGAAGCATATATAAGGTGAATATTATTGGTCCAAGCCTGAGCCTTGGGGAACGCCCTATCAAGGACAACTCAAGGACACCTCAGAGTTAAAACAAGTAAAATATAGTTAAAAAGCCAAATATAATTAAAGCAAACACAAAATTTTAAATTGAAATACGTGACAAAGTGAGTTTGCTCACCAATTGTCCCATACAGGTCATTGGCTATAATAAGTAGACACACAGTCATATGTTAGTTTCCATTATACTAGGTTGCAAGTTTAAACATGATTTAATGGTTTTCTTGTGTTAATACTTACAATTGTTTGTTCCTTTGTTCAGTTCCACCACTAGGACAATTGTTTGGGGAGGGAGCACCCTAAGCATTTCCTGTTTTGTAGGAATAGGGTAGTCATGGATGACATCACCAGGCCAAACCAAGTAGAGAGTTTTCTTTCTTTATAGGAATGTTTATTTTGGTTGTTTTTGGTTATCATACAAAAATATGTGAGTAACCCTGACCTAATTTCTAGTCAGTGGGAGAGGAGTGAACTGGTAACTAAGTTCCATATGTTAAGAGATTTCTAGGCATTAACATTATGGAGTAGATCAACCTGCATCAGAATGGGATGGCCTAAAGCAGTTGGGTGTGACTTGACCACCCTATATAAACAGTGGGATTTGAGTGAAAAAGAGGTGCAGCTGGGCAGATAGGAACATGTGCCTTTTTTTGTGAGCGGTGCTACTAGCTCAATGTGTTAGTTTTCTTAAGTTTTTTTGTTTGTTTACTTGGCAGTGTGCTGCAGACCACTGTAAATAAAATAATCACCTCTGGAAACATACAATGTTTGAGCCTGCCTACCTACCACCTTCCTAGCAACTCTGGCTAGGCAACACCACAAAATATAAGATTGAAAGAGAGGAAAATAGCCCTGAATTCGATGGAGAGTACAGTTATGTGGAGTAGGCCTTTCCAAATAGGTGAGTTTTAAATGTGGGGAGAGACTCTATCAATGAAAATACATGCATTGTTTTCAATGAAAACCTAATGACTCCGCCGCCGTTTTGAGCGGATCCACAGACATTCCACAGTTGGTGGAAATCATAATGCAGTGTTTCCCAGAGGTTGAGAATTTACTTGTGGTGTTGGGTGGGTTCAGTAATAAAGTAGGTGATAAATGAAGGTTTAAGAACTATTTTTTTGAGCCCACATGCAGCGGAGCAAATCCGCAGCCATTCCACAGTTGGTGGAAATCCAGGGTCAGAGTTTGCGTTGACGATCGCACATTCTCCCGTCAAGTTTGTTTTTTAACATCACAACCTTTGCGTGGGAAGTGGAGTACGTAAATTTTCAGCCCCTTTTTGTTCATACAGCATGTTCATGAATGAGACCCCTGGTGCTTTGGCTCTCTCTTATTTTGGTAATACTTTTCTGACAAACAATGACTACATTACAACTGATAATCATACAATAAAGAAAAACTATTTACATATAAAACAAATTAGACTTAATAATATCAACAAACAATGATAAAGATAAAATGATTGCAACATTATTCTGCATTAGACACAAATTCAGGGTAGTTATTAGTGATACATGATATGAGGAAAATATTTAATATGCCATAACGTTGTTGGATATCACAGTATTACTTAAAATAAATAGATATTAAAATGTACTCAGTTCTGCCTTTCTGTTGCTATCAGTAATCTACAAAATACAAAAAATTGCTTGTTGAATTTAAAACAAATGAAAGGAAATTGTAGCCATAATGATTTTTGCCAAATGTTAACGGTTCAGCAGGCTGCTGGTCTGTGTCCGCTGTATAAAAAAAATACACCGTTGATTGGAGAAAAAAAAAGATTTGGAATTTATTTAACTGGGCGGGTCTCAATCTACCTGGGGGGGGGGGGGGCGCCCAAATAGTACCTACGTATGGGAAACACTGTAATGACTGGAATAATGTTGGCTAAAGTGAAGTGTGTCTCCAGGTGTGATCAAGACTTTCATCAAGGCCCCAGTGGAGAAGTCTTACAGCCTATCAGCTAAGTGAAAACGGTCGGACACTAGCAGAAAAAGCGCCTCAGGGTGGATTCTTGGCTTGTGTGATTCCGGGGAGGGTGTCACATCGTCCTTTAATCATTAAAAAAAGCAGGAAGACCCTTACCTATCAACCACCATTGCCATATAACCCCCCTGGCCTGTCTCTTACTTGAAACCCCCCAGCCATAGAGGCTCATCAGTAAACCAGCCCAGCCTTCCCTTCCACCAGTGGAGACAGACCAGTGGCTCCACAGCAGTTGATAATCAATGTCTGCTCCTTAGCACCCCAAGGCCAGGGCCTGCCTCTTCAGCTCCCATAAAGATGCCTGATATACACACAAGCACAATCATCCGCATATGGACACATGTTTATGCACACTTGAGTATGCATAGAAGGAGTACATTCAGACACAAACAATGGTTGCCTGACCCCAGTAAGAAGGGTGCATTAATGTTGCCCACTCCCTGTGGTCTCCATCCCTCCCTCCACTGTGCAGACACAGACATTGACTGCTGGATCACAACCCCTTTACCTGAGTCAATAAAGTCCCTGCACAGAATTGATTTGGCAGTAGAAGAGAGTGGAAGTGGGAACGGGAGGGGGGGGGGGGGGGTGCGCAACAGGACTCTGAAATCCATTGATGGATTTTTGTCTCTCCAAAGCCAGCGTTGTCAGTCATCTTCTTTTGTGTGCTTAAAAACCGGAGGGAAAGAACTGACTCAACAGGAGACAGGGTAGACAGTGTTATCTATTACATACTGATTATGCAGGACATCTGGCTTTCGTGCATTAAAAATAGATCAAGGAGAAAAACAATACAAACATTTAAAGATTTCCCTCTTTTAGACATAATCAAATCAGCTTATTGCTTATTTTTTACTTTCTGTTTCTTATTTACTTACAAATTCAAGTTTAATTTTGACTAAATGTTATACTTTGCTGTAATGTAAATGACATCTGCTTTAGAGTGCATTTCTTCAGGCTCTCCATAAACATTGCAACAGAAACAAATGACTTAAGGGAACAAGGTAATAGATAGATGTAAACCACTTCCTTAAACCTCTCTAACAGCTCTGAAAACACTGTTGAAGTATTGTTAGGGAATAACTGAAAGTTGGTCTGCACAGAAACCAAAACGATAGTTACGTATTTTAACTCCAGATTCTCTAAGAGCTGTTGCTATTGTGTTCATCCCAATCGTAAAGATTTCTTTTGCGCCCTTGTGCCTTGCAAGAGCTTCTCTTATGTCTGCAGTTACTTTATATTAACAGCTGCGAGACCAGAGATCTGCTCCCAACAATCAACACTTTTCTTCAGCCCGTTGGTGAAGCAGGTGGCCTGGGTGTTAGAGGGCTATGCCTATGCTCATAGAATCTGGAGTTAGAATACATAACTATCGTTTTATTTCATATAGGCTTCACCCTCGAAGAGCTCTTGCTATTGGGTTAAGGGTGAAGCTGATGTAGTCAATGCCATCTGTGACACCAAGGTCCACAAGCAGATGGCCTAAACTACCTCATATTCCTACTCACACTGTACAGGTTTTAATGTATCAACATTTATATTGTTAAAAAAACTGATATCTCTATGACTGGTCTGTTTACTGTTTTGAGGCCCTTGTTGCTGGATGGATTTTGAAGGTGCTCCATAATTAAAGATCCATATCATCATCAATTATTGCAATGTGCATTCCCCAGCCACTCAGGAGCATGGAGACGGTGGCATATCAGATTTAACAGTGCATCATCTGCCGGTAAGTGCTGCAATTTGTGAAAAGATCTGTAAAATATAGTATAAAAGTATAAGACATAATTAGAAAGACTACTCACCCCAAAGTTGCATAAGTGGCAACTAGCTGAAGCTACTATGCCTGTGTGTTTGGTACTGATGAAAACACGCTGAATAACAGATACCAGGTAAGACAATGTTACATGTTGGGGAACATAGCTAAGCTAGCTAGCTAACAAGCCTAGCAGCAAGCAAGGTAGAGTATATTGTACAAGACAATATATGTAGAGTATTTCACTGAGCGGTTTTACACAAAAGTAAATGGTACTACAAGCAACCTACAACAAACAGACTTTCTTTCTTGAAATGCAAAATTATCTTTAAAATTGACAAACATATGTGTAATTTGTGATTCAATTCAAACTGGATCAAAAAATGATTTGTCTCCACCTGTTCACTACCACGGCAAGACACTATTGGACCTTATTCTTTCAAAAATAATGTCCCATAGTGTCTACCGGAAAGGCAAGGACTCTGCCTTTTTATACTCTTGAAACACACATAATACTTGTTGGTAGATACATTCATTGTTGTTTTGGGTCTTCTCATGAGATTTTTTTTACTATAAATATGTCATAAAAGGTTGAATATAAGACTTGACCTGTATTTGTGTTTGAATAAAAAAGCCACCACAGTACACGGGCTGCTGTTAAGGTCTTGTTTTATTAGAGTCAACATAATAGCTCAGTGTTTGTACAGTCCACATAGACAGGTTCTCTCCCCTAACTCCCAGCATGTAACCTATGAAATGACTTCATGAGTGGCGACAGCTTATCTCTCCCTGCGGATGAGATCAATAGACTGGCGCTCTCGTGTTCCTCTTTGACGTGAAACGCCAGAGACTGGCTATCATATGCACTGTAGTCCTCCTGCTTTGTGTAAACATGGGCCATCTCTCAAGCCCACAGCCCCCTGCTCCCATCCCACCCACACACACGTCAGGGAGGATAGCAGGACCGAGATACCAGGACCTTCATTGTATTTACACTTATATGACTGTGTTATGCATAGAAATGTTGTCTGTGTAGTTTTCTGCTTGGTGAAACATGTTTAGGATTATGTCAATATGAATGCTAAAGCCTCTGATAACGTGCATTAAGGACAAGACCCAAAGTGTTTTGTTGTTTATTTAATCACAATGTTATATTGACACTGATAACTGTTCCCTGTATTCTGTCTTTTGTTGTCTGTAAAGCGACCTTGAGTGTTCAGAAAGGCGCTGTTAAATAAAATGTATTATTATTATTATTATTATAGAGTGGGAGAAATTGCAAGATATTTTGTTCCCTACCAGGTAACAGTCTGAACAAGTTGAGCCACTTTGTTTCTAACTTGAAGACTGTATGGAACTTATTTGGGTGGAGATGTGGGGTGAACTTTATGTGTCACTTTTAATGAAAAGCCAGCCTAAACTGTTAATATTAATTGTGGCCAAATTGTTACAAGGATAGTTAGCCGTAGTTGTCCATAACAGGAATTCCTGGATGTTAAATGTTCATCTTCAGTCTCAGTAATATTTGTTTGTTGAAGTAGTACAACAAATGACATGGTTAAGGTACTTGGTTAAGGCCACTCTAGACAATGATTGTGATTCCACCAGTGTTTTAGAAGCGTCCTGCGCTTTCGCTAAAAATATGCGATATGTGCCTAGCTTATTTTTGACAGCCCCGCTGCATTGCACAGAGCATTTTGGAAGCACAGCGACATGTCAATTCAGAAGTGCATTTATCCATGCTGGTCAACAATTACACGTAGTACTGTCTGTCGGGCAGCACTTCACGTTGCTTCCCCATTCTGTCTGTTCTGTGCTGGTCCTATTAGATCTCAGTGCAGTGTTTGATACTGTTGATCATTGCACTCTGATGGAAAGACAGAAAACAACTGTAGGCATTACTGGATCACCTATAGATTGTTTTTCTTCCTATCTTTCAGACAGGAGTACTGCTGTGTATGTCGGACTCTGCTCCTCTGTCCTGTGGTGTGCCATAAGGTTCTGTGCTTGGCCCGCTACTGTTCAGTCTGTACAGTGGGGGAAATAAGTATTTGACCCCTTGCTGATTTTGCAGGTTTGCCCACTTACAAAGAATGCAACGATCTATAATTTTAATCATATGTACATTCTAACAGTGAAAGACAGAATCACAAAGAAAATTCCAGAAAATCACATCATATGAATTTATGAAAATTGATAACCATCTGATAAGGAAAAACAAGTATTTGACCCCCTACCAAACAGCAAGTATTCTGGCTCCTACAAGCCAGTTAGTCTTTCTTTGAGACACAGCCCCAATCCCAACCAATTATCTACATCAAATACACCTGCCTCACCTCGTTACCTGTATAAAAGACACCTGTCAACACCCAAACAACCAGCATCCAACATCACCACCATGGGCAAGACCAAAGAGCTTTCTACGGACATCAGGGACAAGATTGTAGATCTGCACAAGGCTGGGATGGGCTACAAGAGAATCGGAAAGTAACTTGGAGAGAAAAGATCAACTGTCGGTGCAGTTATCAGGAAATGGAAGAAGCACCACACCACCGCCAACCTCCCTCGGTCTGGGCCTCCACACAAGATCTTGCCTCGTGGGTTGTCCCTGATCATGTGAACGGTGAGGAATCATCCCAAAACCACAAGGGGGGAACTGATGAATCAACTGAAGGCAGCTGGGGCCACAGTTACAAAAGAAACGGTTGGTAACACACTACGCCGTCATGGATTGAAATCCTGCAGCGCATGTAAGGTCCCCCTGCTCAAAAAGAAACATGTACAGGCCCGCATGAAGTTCGCCATTCACCACCTGGACGACTCAGAAGAGGCCTGGAAGAAGGTGATGTGGTCAGATGAGACCAAAATAGAACTTTTTGGCCTCAACTCGTCGTGTTTGGAGGGCAAAGAACACAGAGTACAACCCAAAGAACACCATCCCCACCGTCAAGCATGGTGGTGGCAACATCATGCTTTGGGGGTGCTTTTCAGCCAAGGGGACAGGACAACTCCATCGTATTGAGGGGAGGATGGACGGGGCCATGTATCGTGGAATTCTGGACCAACATCTCCTTCCCTCAGTGAGAGAGCTGAAGATGGGTCGAGGATGGGTGTTTCAGAACGACAACGACCCTAAGCACACCGCCAAAGCAACAAAAGAGTGGCTGAAGAAGAAGTACATCAAGGTTCTGGAGTGGCCTAGCCAGTCTCCAGACCTGAATCCAATTGAAAATCTTTGGAGGGAGCTTAAAATTTGAGTTGCCAGGCGACAACCTCGGAACCTGAATGATTTGGAGGCTGTCTGCAGGGAGGAGTGGGCCAACATCCCTGCCGAAATGTGCACAAACCTTGTCACCAACTATAAAAACCATTTGACATCTGTGCTGGCCAATAATGGCTTTTCTACAAAATATTAACATGCTGTTTGTCCAGGGGGTCAAATACTTGTTTTTCCTCATCATGGTTATCAATTTTAATAAATTCATATGATGTGATTTTCTGGAATTTTCTTTGGGATTCTGTCTTTCACTGTTAGAACGTACATATGATTAAAATTATAGATTGTTGCATTCTTTGTAAGTGGGCAAACCTGCAAAATCAGCAAGGGGTCAAATACTTATTTCTCCCACTGTATATGCTTTCTCTTGGAAAGATTATTGGTAGTTTTGAAGAAATATCTTACCATTGTTATGCTGATGACATCCAATTATATGTATCTTTTAACCCTGATAGGCTAGACAAACTGTCCTTGTTGAACACTTGTTTAGCTTCCATTAACAAATGAATGGCGGATAATTTTAGCCAGACCCTCCTTCACACAGTGATGTGGAGGTAGATCTGGCAATGCAAGACTAACATAAAGTGCTAATATTGTCCTTTTGGGCTTTTTTCCATTCCTTTATTGTGTTATATATCTTTTTTGTGCATGTTATTGGTTTACAAAGTGAAAAAGCCCAAAGTCCCCCCTAAAGGGACTTACCATCTCCAACAGAAAACACTGTTCACAAACTGCTCTTAACCGCTCTATTGCAGTCCACCTCTATTGCTAGTTGTCCTTACCTAGTAAGGTAAAGGAAGTTTTTCCTTGCCTCTGTCGCCTAGTGCTTGCTCTTGGTGTGAACTGTTGGGTTTCTGTAAAGAGTACGGTCTAGACCTGCTCTTTTATGAAAAGCGCAATGAGATAACTGTTGTTGTGATTTAGCACTATATAAATAAAATTGAATTGGACCTAACCCAATAGTGTACATCAAACGGGTCATTAGTTATAAAGAAGGGGCGTGGCTAAAGCATAAGGTATGGGCAAAACCATCACCACTTCAAAAGGAACTCTGCTGGGTTTAATGTCACCTCACACAAGACTCTACCTTAAACGGCTCAAAAGCCATAAAAGGGGCCTGATCACATGGGCGTGGTTAAAGTATGGGGGTGGCTCTGTATCACATGTAGATCACACATTATAAGTTTCATGTAAATCAGATGATGTTTGTCCTACAAGGCGGATTTCCTGTTGCCAGGGGGGGTGGCTTTGACCGAAAGTCAATTTTGGCCCTGTACTTGTCCTCAGGCCTGGACCCTTGTCAATCGTGAGAAATTTGGGAGGGATATGACAATGTACACAAAAGTTACAACAACTTCTTTGTTCATTGATAAATGCTGAAAATGGCTGCCCTGCCACTCCTACACCGTTTGACGAAAAGATTTTCTTTTAATAGATTTTTATCTTTAGGGTGTTTAGATGGTACAGACAAAATTTGAAGTCCATCGGATTAAATCTCTAGGAGGAGTTTGTTAAAGTACAGCACCTTGACTTTTAGGTCTACTTCCTGTTGCTAGTAGGTGGCACTATGACTTTGAGCCAATATTGGCCTGTAGATGCGCTAGCGAGACATTTCGGTGCGCATAGTCCCGAAACCCTTAAAACAGTGGTCCCCAACCTTTTTATCACCGCGGACCGGTCAATGCTTGACAATTTTACTGCGGCCCGGGGGGGAGAAATAAGGCTTCTGCATGTTGGTGTACCCACTAAGACTCACAATCTCTACTCCTCTCCTCTTTAAACATCCCTTCAAAATAAAACACAGATACGCCACAAAAACGAATATGAGGAACACTGTAACGAATTTGACTGTGATTTTACAGTAAACACCTGGCAAAAAAGTTGCCAGCAAAATCTTGTAAAATTACTGTTAGTTACTGTTAATAACTGTAAAAATAATTACAGTATAAGACAGTATTTCTTTTACAGGTTTTTGTTGTACATAAATTACAGCAATGTTTTGTTTTTTTAAAGGAAAACAATATTTTATTGTAATTTAGTTTACAACATTTTCTTGTATTCTATTCAAATTACAGCTATTACCTGGCAACTCTAGTTGCCAGGTAATAGCTGTAAATACTTCACAATACAATATGTTGTTGTAAATTGTTTTTACAACAACATATTGTATTGTGAAATATTTACAGCTTTTTGCTGGCAACTCAAGTATCCAGCAAAAAGATGTAAATATTCCACAATACAATAACATTGCTGTAAAAAAATGTATACAGTTACTTTAGTTTTTCACATTTGCAGCTTTGCTGATGCCTGTTGTAAAGTGTTTTAAATAAGACCAAGCTTGCTTTTAATTCAAAAACCATTGCATTAGATTCTCTTCAACTGTAAAATAAAACCAGAGTCAGAGATGCAAAATCATGACATTTTATTATTAAAATTCAACACAGTGTAACAATACTGTATGTTTTCAGAAGGTAACTTCTATTTTTCTTAAGAGCTCATCATGACCATGATAGAACCAACCCGATAATCAACCTGACAGTCCGGTGAGGTTGGTGACTCAAGTCTGTTCGGTGTGCTCCGTGTTTAATTGGTGAACTGAATCTTGGAGAGCATTTTGGGGAACCATCTGTGTTGCTTTTTGTCATTTGTTGACGTCTACCTCTCCCGCTACCTCCCGCTGAGTAGAGAGGAGACGCGAGGGTTAATGCAGTTCCTCTCTTTCTCCTGTATGTTCTCATGTTTTTGGCTCAACACTTTTGTTGGTTCCACTTGAAGGGTTCAGTCCGATGAAGCATCTGAAATCACATATTCACATGCTAATAAACTTCATGAAAAAGTGCCTTAACTGCTCTACAAGATGCAAAATACATCCGGCTGTGCAAATCTGTATGTGGGTGTGTATATGTGTACATGCATGCGGGTGTGTATGCATAAAGATCCTTTTTTGTATGTTTGCTTTGAGCCATAGTGGGGAAGGTTGTGGCAGGGTGGGCATAGAAAATCATGCGTAACTGTAAAATGAACTTTCATCTAGGATTTCTTGTGAATGCAATAGATAAAAAAGAACAAGTTTGTAGTTTATTCGCCTAAACGCTCAGTTTACCTCAATGCAGAACTACTTTTCAAAATGTATAATCAAATAGATCTTTATTGTCAATGTTTGAAAAACAACAAAACAGTTTAACAGCTCTCAGAATGAATGCCATTAGTATAAAATGAATTGGTTCTGCAATGATTTAAAGCATTTAGGTAAATAACTGCTAACTTACCCTTTTTATAAACTAAAAAATCATTTAAGGGATTTACTGTAAGTACACTTGAAGCAAAATAAAATCTGTTACTCATAATAACTAACTCTACAAAATAATGATCAACTGCATTCGACTACTAATTCTACAAGCACATAGTTACCTTTGAATGAATTTTAGTGTGCAAGATGCTTGCTCCGGGTACACCAGATTAAAGATGTAGTAGCTCGAAAACAAAGCTGCCAATCCAGCCACGAAGTTAGGATGTGGAGGCACAACCACCTGACCCCCAATGCTCAGCATCCAAACGGTTTCTGTGAGAAATTCACCTAAACATAAAAAAACAAAGAAACACCAAACAGAAACACACACAGCTTTAATTAACTAACCATTTATGTGCCATTAATTATATAAACAACCCTGAAGACTAGTGCTTCACTACCAACACCCAAACTGTCACATTTATAAATGCCACAGAACATTATTACAAATTCAGGCATAATCGCATTAATGTTTTTACCTGAAAAGCTTCTTCAGCCATGTATGTTGTTGATCACTGTGCAGCGATGGTTCTCACTTTAGGAGGTTTCCTCCCCGTAGCTAGGCTAAACAATACAAAAGTTGAAAAACACACGTTATGTTGGAATATAACATTATAACATCTGTAATAAGCAGTGTGTTAGGCGCCTATTGAGAGTGTATAAGCCCTTATACACCCACATGGCCATCATATATTTCCGTGGCCGTTTTTCTTGTAAATAATAAATTGTTACAGCTATGTTTGGGTTGATATAATTTCTTACACAAATTTGATGTTAAATTTAGCCATTATTGACCACTCAATTATTGATAAAAAAGATTGTCAAGTTACCACCAAAATACCACATTGAGCCACCAAGACTTGAGATACACTATAGAAAATGAATTATTTCCTTGTTGCCAAAAACGTTTGACAAGATTTAAGAATTCATCACACATTTAAGAGTCCACAACAGTCTCAGTTGTCTAGTTAGACTAAATTCATGCACCGCCAAGGCTGTTTGGATACCCCACTCTGCTGAAATATTTAAATACACCCTTTTATTACAGGTGAAAATAACACATGTGCACTGCATGACAAACTGCATCTGGGATTATCCAAAAGTGGCCATGTCTGTTAAGGGAAGACTCGTGGGTGCCTCACATCCCGTTTTCATTCAAATTTCTTTAGTTAAGAGGTCAAAGGTCCCCTTAGAAAATAGCCGAGCTTTTTTCACACAGCTATCATTAACAATAATGATGAATGTTTTGAACGGAGCCAGCGTAATGTCGGACTCTAACTTAGTTCATAGAAGAGTTGTTAAAGTTAAATATCAACCGAAATTAAAAGGTCTCTTTCAGGGGTCGTGCAAAGTCAAACGTTATTATAATTTATACCTTACCTGTTAAATCGAACAATATATTAATGATGGGCTTTCGATTCAATAAGGCAATTTTTTCTAAGTATTGGGACTTTGTATCAACGTTAATGGGCCGTCTGCAGCCTGATCTGAGGCGATGTGGCTAATGCATACGGTTAAGCTAGCTAGCTTTTTTTTCCACTAACGTTGACTTCAGTTTGCTAGTGTAAGCTATAACGGTGAAGAAATGTACAGTCAGACAGTCAAATATAGCTAAATAAAACACTGTGACATTAGGCTCACGTTACTTACCAAAGACCCGACTCCGTGGCGCCTGACCGTCGGTAGCGTTAGCTACTTCTGCTGCATGCCTGCGTGACGTTAACATTGACGTTACAACACAGACTACTACGCTTAGTTAGTTGAAATAAATATAAAAAGGGTTAACCGTTAACGCCAACATTACACCCACTATACTTTCCTTAACTTTAGCATTAAACTGCTTCGCCTGGGATTGCTTGTTCAAAATTCCTTCTGAAAAGTCTCCAGCTAATGTTAGCTAGCTATGAGTTAACTTTATTGTGGGGCCTGCACTAGACTGAAACACGGCCAACTTAGGTTATTTCAACCAGCATTAACAAGTTAAACCACAATTTAATTATGTAGGCTATTCATAATAGTATACTTACGTATTGTGGCTGAGTGGAGTGGCAATGTGGC
This sequence comes from Etheostoma spectabile, assembly GCF_008692095.1. Classification (NCBI taxonomy): domain Eukaryota; kingdom Metazoa; phylum Chordata; class Actinopteri; order Perciformes; family Percidae; genus Etheostoma; species Etheostoma spectabile. Next base: position 22,467,879 of record NC_045754.1, read on the forward strand.
TGCTCCTCTGCAATCCGCCATCAAATTGTCTTGTGTAAAGCAACTGCCTCGTGCAACGCATTCAACAGTAAATAACTGTACCTGTACTGCATCATTTACAGTCAAGCGCAAGTATGCCTGTAATTTATTATGGAAAAAAGCTGTCAACTACTGTAATAGTGTTTTCACCCATAATGCATTGCAATATACAGCTAAACATTGTAAAATGACAAAACAAGAAGTTACTGTAAAATTTAGCTGTAGAAATTACAGAAATTTGTTACAGTGAACATTTTATTTTCATGAAAGTTTTAATTCACGATAACAACATGATACATTAACCATGCGTACTACGGTGATGTATTAATCCTCTCCAACAATTGTGTCTCAATGTCTTTGGCTATTTCTTCAATGTGCCGAGTCACGGTGCTGCTGACAGAGGGACCTGTGCGATCTTTTTAACAGCAGCCTCTCCTAGAAGTTCACGGCAAATGTCTTCAGTGGAGGTCAAGATCAATTCTTCACCGATAGTGAATGGCTTTTTAGCCTTGCCAAAACGGTTAGCCACCAAGTACAATGCTCTCAGTGCATTCGCATTTACTGATGTGGTGGCCTTCAGTCATTTCTACTGTACGTTTTGTTCCTGTTTTTATCTTTCAAAATACTCCAGGGGTTTGTCTTTTAACCCAGGGTGCTTGGTCTCCAAGTGGCAAAGCAGTTTTGAAGGCTTCATTGCCTCATTAGCGAGCCGGTTGCCGCATATTATGCAGAGCGGGCTCGGTTTGTGGGAATCGCTGACCGGGATAAATCCATATTTCAAGTAGGACTCCTGGTATTGTCTGTTAAAAGCTTTCTTTTTCTTGGAAGTGGGCTTATCTCTTGTCTCTTCACTGGGCCTTTTCCCCTTCGCAAAGAAACTTTCCAAAGACATCTGTTTCTTACTCAATTTGCCCGCTTGTGGGTTCAATATTGGCGCAAAAGACGTAACCGAGAGAATAAATAAAAGTTTTTTCAAAATAAAAGATTGTTCAAACTCAGACAATACATAAAACGGAAATGTTTAATTATTTCTTCTTGCGGCCCGGTACCAATTGATCCACAGACCGGTACCGGTCCGCGACCCGGGGGTTGGGGACCACTGCCTTTAAATACATACATTTTCACCAGACTTGATGCAACCGCCAATTTTGGTGAGTTTTTGAATATGTTAAGCCCCTCAAAAAGGCAATTATTTGCTGGAAGGATAATAATTCCTTCAGCTTCAATAGGGCCTTCACCGCTGTTGGCGCTCGGGCCCTAATTATGAACCGGAAAATAATATGAATTGGGTTGCTGTCATTTGTGCAATTAAAATGAAAAGTTGAAAAGTTAAATATCCGGTGGCATTTCATCTTTTTATATGTGGTGTTCATTTATATTCGTAGCAGAGATTTAGAAATTTTTGTGGTTATCAGTAGTAGATGCAGGATGGAAAAAAAAGCTGCACGTTGTTTATTTCACTAGCAACGTTGTTTACTTCAGTTGTAACATGAAACGAAAGATAAAATGTATGAGAAGTTGCCCATGTAAAAAAACTATAACATAACAGTAAACATCTCTTTCTTGTGTTTGCTGTTTTTTAACAGGGACCAAGTGTTGTGATTAATGTTACATTCCATTGTGTGAGAAGTTTGAAGAAAGTCATTCTCCTCCATGTTATGTATCCTAGAGTACAACAATTTTCCGATCTGTGTGAACAGTCCTTGAGACAATCCTTCCTCCTATCCCCTGACTCTCTCACTTACTACACCTCAACTAAATGAATGGTGATTGTTAGAGAATATGTATATCCTTGTGTGTCTCATTAAACCATTAAAACTGTTGAACTGAACCCTGCTTTGTGTCGCTTTGTTCTTCACGATCTTGCCACTACTTTCAGAATCAACTCACAGGGGTCAAGCCAGTAGATGATAGAATTTAAACCACAAAACAGTCCTATTGGATTGTTTCACAACAGATAGTGTCAGAAGTGGGATCCTGGACTAAGGTGAGTTGTTTTAAATTTATTCTTTATTTGACTGCCTCTCTCCAGGATCCGTAAGTCTTATTTCTGGTTTACTCTGAGGAGTGTCTGTTCTCCATTCCAAGACATTGCTACTGGCAGATAGGTGAGAGTGTTTCCTATTTGATATAAAGAGAACTACAGTGTTTCTGAGTGGTAATGGGTGTTGAGTTTTACACAGAGTGAACAGAGGATTTCTTTTTACTTTGTGGAGTGACTGATCCCCAATCCAAGACATTAGTACACAACTGATTAAATGTTTCCTATCTGATGTGTTTCTCTTTTATGGGTCTGGAAGTTTCAGCATCGAGTAAATAGAATGAAAAAAGATTAAGGAAAGTTGTCGAGGGTCTTTGGCATAATTTCTTGTGGAGCAGTTTCTGAGGGAGTCAGTAATGGGCATGTCACAGAGCGAGACTTAACCTAAACAGGCTTCTCTTAATATGATAACATATAAGGACAAAACTAAAGTACCAAAAATCGCAAGAGGCCCTTTGCACGTATTCTCTTGTAGAGAACTTCTCAGGCTGGACAGATTCATCTCACCCACAGTTAGACCTTTCTTATCCAAGGAATGTTTCATTTGACACTTTCCTCATGAAACAGATGAATGACATGTACGGCTGTAACGGTAAGTGTAAGTGTAAGGGTAAGTGTGTTCCATAATGCACTACCTTTAATAGATAGCATGATGGCTGAAGGAGGTTTTTCTAAAAGAAACCTCACAGTCCCTGTTTACAACACCTCTTGTGATCCGAGTCTGCCTGGGTTTAATAAACACCAGCAGTGGAGGTAGTGCAATTCCATGAAGTACTTTATAAATTAAGCACAATGAGGAAAATTTACAATCATCATCAAAATCAATAACTTATATTTCTCTAAGATATTGCAATGATGATGATAAGAAAGAGGTTTTTTATCCAGAGTCCTAAGCGCATTCTTGTACAGAAACTCAACTGGTTTTAAGGTAGTAGAAGCCGACATAGACCCAGCTAGTGTTGCAATAGTTCAGATGTGAAAGTATCATTGAATCCAGAAACATCAGAGCAGCTGCATCTGACAGAGATCCTCTGATTTGTTTAAAATGATGAAGATTGAATTTGATTCTTTTGGATATAATTTTAACATGGTTTTTAAAAAAGAGTCTAGAGTCAATAATCACACCTAAATATTTACATTCATTAACAACTTCCAATGTTTCTGTGCCCAACAACAACCCTGACTAAGCAAGCATAACAGTAGAAGATTACTTTGACAAGCATAAAAAAACGTTTTTTGCATTTAAAATAAGACAAGATCTATTGAGCCATGTTTGTATGTGTGTAAGAGCTGTTGAGAGAACACGTGCTGCCTCCAGAGGATCTTTTGCTTCAGTAAAAATTACAGTGTCGGCGTAAAGCTGGACATTCTCATGTAAACAGTATTGAGGTAAATTATTAAGATACTGAGAAAATAAAATGGGCCCCAGTATAGAGCCTTGGGGGACTCCTACTGAGCAACCCACAGTGCATTGTTCTCTGTGAGTGAAACCACTTAACAGTTTGAGCAGAAAAATTCAAACGTGATAATTTACATAAGAGCACTTTGTGATTGACGGTATGGAAAGCTCATTTCAAATCCAGAAATACAGCACCAACACATCCATTTTTTTCTAGCTGACATTTATTTTTTTCCATAAACATGGCCAATGCCTGTCTCTGTTGAGTGATGTGGCCAGAACCCAAACTGCATGGGATGTAAAGATGTTTGACTATTACTGAGGAATTCAATGATTTGTTTACTAATTCATTTACCAATAATTTTACAGGTAGAATGCTAATTGGTCTATAGTTATTCATGTCAGATTTGTCTCCAGCTTTAAATACTGGGATAACTGAGGCCAATTTCCACGCTTTGGGAACAAATTAATTTTTCATAAATAAATTAACCAAGTGCGTGAGATAAAGCCTCTTTATGTAACTTTATAAAACTATTGTCAAGCCCATACATATCCTTGGATTTAGAATTGTTCGGAGCCGTAATGATATTTGATATTGAGGTTTTGTAATCTCTTGGATATAAAATTTGGAATGATAATTGTCAGGGAGAGTAGGAACCTGCTGATCAAAACCCTCAGAAGATTGTTTCCCTGTCAATTTATTTACGATCTACCATTTTTGTTTTTTTTTACCGTATTTCCAGCGTTTTTAATAATTTGGATGAAAAAGTTTTCTTTAGCCTTTTGTAATTCGGAAGTCACTTTATTTCTGGCTCGTGTAAAATATTAAGTCCAAACTTAATAGATTTTCGGAGCAATTGATCCCTATGCTTTATTAGTTTTAAACAGGCAGAGGTAAGCCAGGGGAGAGAGTTGGACTTCTTTCTCCCATGGCGCCCCCTCCGGGAGAAAGAGAGGATAACCTCTTGACTTTTGACTTTTGAGAGAAATAAGTCACTACCAGCGTACACATCCTTGCCTATTAAATAAAGCCTATTCAGTCAATATTTTTCAAAGCTCTGTCCACATTTTCTAGTTGGTTCTTGGGAATTGTCACATTACTAGTGTGGTTGGTTGAAGTATGACATGGATTTTCTGAGCGTTTTACCGTTCTAGAAAAACAGATTACGTTGTGGTCTGAGAGACCTTTTAGCAGGTTTTGGGTTTTTATGATCCTTTCCGGTTCATTGGTGAAAACTAAATCAATTCTGGAGTGAGTGTGATGTGTGATTCTGGTGAGTTGTTCTATTATCCAAGTCAGGTTAAAATAATCTGTTATAAGCTTGAGATTTTGTTATCCCAATTGACATTAAAATCTCCAAGAAGGAGGATTTCTTTTTTATGATTACATATCGTAAGGAGTGCTTTAAGCTGACATGATAAATGTTCAATCTGTTCATGTTTTGGCACCAAGCTGCGTACATTTAGATGACCCCCAAAAAGCCCCCCCTTTTTAAACACCAGGTCCCAAACAGTCTTAGCCTCATTCAGTGTCCTAAATAAGTTGAATCGTTTATGTTTTCTGAGTGCTGGTTTTCGAATCTTATGTCCGCCCTTGTGTGGAATCTGTCCTTTTGTTCTAGGCGTTGTGGTGATGGCCTCCCACTGCAACCCTGGTTACCGGCTCAAACCTACCGGGGGGCCTGATGTTGAGTTGACGTCGAGCTGACGTTGGCTGAGCATAGCGTTCTCCCACCGCTGGTGTAGATCAAGGGAAGCAGCGCAGAGATGGAAACTGCATTGAACGACAGCAGGCAACCTTTGGTCCTCCGCTGCTGCATCGCTTACCCTTGGCACAGCACTGCCACTGACGCGCTGGGCAGTATCTCTGACTCGCCGATGACAGCTTGGTTACTGTTTTGCCGGTCAGGGGTGGTGGAGACATGTGTCGTCCAAGCTTCGCTGCTGTGAAGCTGGTTCTCGGCTTGGCACAGCTACATGAACTGTCGGCATCCAGATGGTGGTGGATCGGTTCAGCGTCTCTGTTCCAGCAGTTGTTGCGGACGAGCAGCCACTGCAACCCCGGCTCTGTGACGTGGACCCTCAGCCCAGCAGCTCTGTAGAACAAAACGCAACAACTCGCCATGGCAGCTGGATTAAATGCGGCACTTTAGCTCGGCTTTACACATCGTAAATTACATAGCTAACCCACTACAGCTTCAGTACACCACACACATTTCAGAAGGCAAACAGCTTTGTCATTTTTGCAGAGTACCAACCTGGAAAACAGAATTACGGAGAAAGTGAGTGAGTGAATGAACCGCCGTCCTCGTCGCCAAATCTCAATCTGATAGACGGGGAAGGTCACCTGAACGCCGCGGTGTACTGATTCCCGCACTTAGGTTCCGCTCTTTTTGTTTCCCTGCTACATTACTATTGTCTTGACTAATAAAAATTTGTACTAAACGCTACGCTGGTTATAATAGTATCCCTTAAGGGTGTATCAGATAATGTTGATTTCCTGGACAAAAAAAGGATTTACTGATACGATTTGTTTTTTAAGTTTTATAGTTTCCTCATAGATACAGTATGTTAACACGAAACAATGTTATTGATATTCATTATGAATGTTATTTATCAATATTATTTTTATTTTATGTAAATATTTATTTGTGCAACCATATTTGCATTGACTTGATGTATGCTTATACAGGAATATTTTAGTTAGATAAAACGTGTTTCATGATATTTATTCCTACCACAGACTTTGAGGTTTTTTATCTTGGAGCATTGCTAGTCAAGTGCAGTCACAGCGAGTCTTTTACCCACCTATAGCTATGATATTTGAGGTGGGATTTTTGGCTCAATGTGTGTGCCCTTCGACCTCTGCCGATTTGGTAAGTCTCTGTTCTTCATGTAGCCTTCTTTTACCCCTCAGTCACATTAGCTACGAGACAGGGACAAGAGACAGGGACAAAGCAACAAGCTGCCAATCATTTTCAATGGGAATGGCCGTTTGCCAGCGACAAGCTTGCCACGAGCAAGAAGTCTATTTTATGCAAACGCTGTTGGAGTGAAGGCGGCGTGAGGGCAGCGTGACTTATGGACGTTGGTTGCTTGAGTCGAATAAGTGTTGCATTACTGCCATCTACTGGAAAGACCTGGATTGTTTTTGTGATCACATTACGCGTCTCAAAAGGATCCAAACAAATGGAAAGCAGTTTACAAATATGTTACAGTTGAAATATAAGTTGATTTACAAATCGCATTCACAGATACAAATCGCTCTGTATTCATTTGGATATTGTGTTTCACAAGTCACAAATTGGAGGCACATTCATTTGTGCATTGTGTTTACAGATACAAATCACTTTCCGTTTATTTGTGTATTGTGTTTCATGAGTTGCAAATTGATAAGAGACTGTTTTAGCAGCATGCTACAACACCCTTCCCTAACATCTCTAAATAATGTAACAGTACTAAACTTTATCAACCATAAATTTCTAAAACAGGAAAATTATTAAATTTAAAGCTTAACTTTTTGATTCTAATAAACAACCATTACATGCGAGCCATTGCCAAATGAGTTGCTACAAAGCTAATTAAGACTATCAGCTACACACAACTCCGTCTGTATATTCAACATGTCTATGACTCAGAAAATTGTGTCGTCTGGTGACTAGTGAAGATAATTACCTCTTCTGAAGAGCTGCCAGCAACTGCATCGAGGAGGGGTGGGGGCGCGTGCGCTGTCACGTAAGGCTTGTATGATATGGACACGTCAACAGTGTTGTTGTCATTAATTAGAAACTACGCAATGTAGCTTTAAACATTTGATTCCTTAATAGAACATACATTTTTAAAATGTTTCCAAACATTACAAGTGAAATTCGCAAATGACAATTTAGTTGAGAAAAAGAAGGGGTTATCAACATAATAAAATTTGCAAGCACCCAAAAGTTTTTATTGATGCAGTGTTTCGAGCTACAACGTAAAAGTCAAAACAATGCGTTCTTAAAACATTTAGGAGCTTGCAAACAAATACGTAATGTGTCCCATGAAGCACTTACATTTTGCCCAACCTTCAGATTACAAATAATACAACTAAACATTAATCTGAAATCTGAATTAGATGATGTTGTCTAATGTGGACAGAAAAATCTATAAAATCTAATAAACTATAAACAGCCACAGTCTTTGTGTTTTATTTCCCTTATCAGTAGAGCAAATTGGCAATATTTTTCTAAACTTGCATCATATTTTGGGGTAACCATGTATGACATATTTAACTTTACTGTTGTTAACGTAGTATAGGCTAGGGAAAGAATTTTCCCTAGCCTATTTCAAATTTCTTATTTGTCACATGCTGTTAAATATGTGTGCAATGGAGTTGCATACTCTTGAGGAAAACGCTTTAATGCAACAAAGAATTATAATAAAGGGTAAAAATAAGATGTAGACAAATAAACGTAAAAGATAAAAATGTGTACATCCAAAATAATTTAAAACTTATATTACAAAAGTTTATATTGCCCCAAGTTGATGGAAATGCAACTTCAGGATGAAGAAATCTTGTTGCTTTATATAAAAAACATTGTACCTCAATAATGCCATCAGTGCACAAAACAAACCTTTTAGTGGAAAATGAGTTTCAGATACATTAAAAGCCAGTGAATAAAGCTGTTCTAAAATTCCCAGACCAGGGAAAAGCTGTTGTGAAACCCCAGCACACTGCATCAGTGCTTTCGCCAGCTAACTCCAGCCCAATTCTAGGGTCTTTGAGTAAAGTGAGAAGACTTGCTGAAATCATGAAGAAAAATTATATCATAATTACTTTGGCCGCTTTGAGGAGAGAGGCTCACCTTGGATCCCGTGTGCTCGGCTATCACAAAAGGTGGCCACTTTGCCCGTCTGAGAGGGATCCATATCACACGGACCATTGTGAGAGTCCACACAAAAGCTGTGGCAAGAGATACTTCATTACTTGAGTGCCCGCAGATCAGTTTCTTTTGTCGACTTTTGCGAGGCACCATTTTACACCACTGACAAAAAAACTCCGTTGACAAGTGAATTTGGATGTATCTCCTTGACCTGACTGAATGTACATCAAAGTAGTCGTGTCTGTTACATATGCCAACACCATTTGTAAACACATAAAGAGAGAAAAGCAGTTCTGTCTATATGCAGAGCATTTAATGACACTCACAGATGTCAACCAGAGTTTTACAGTTTGGGTAAGTGCTTACTCATTGATACCAGCCCTGTAATTACATTAGGCTTTTGCTTTCTTGACTATGGGTTTGTATGAAGAATAGATTTGGACCCTTGACAAACTCTTAGGATGTTTTGGACTGTTTATCTTTTGGATGCCTTTCTTGGCTGAAAACAGTCTCTCACTGTCTTCAAATCTCCCTTCTTGGACTGTTTAGACTGTTTTTATATAGCGATTTTCTAGTCTTAACGACTACTCAAAGCGCTTTCACATAATATGTACATATGTACTTTATAGAAACAGGCTGTAACCTGACACCACAGTGGAGCCAGGAGAGCAGAGCTGCCAGCTGCAGCAGGTCAAAAGTTCAAGAGCTCCCTTTTGCTTATTTACCTATGCGCATGCTCAATAGCTCTTGAACTCTTGTAGTTCTGCTGGCTCCACTATGGTGTCAGGTTACAGCCTGTTTCTACATAGTTATTACTAAAGACATTACAACAGCAAATTGTTTTTTGTGTGGAAAAAATAAGTTTTTGGAATATTGGATTGTATGAGTTTGACAATCGACTTGTGTGGAACTCAGAGGTATGGATTAACACAACGTTTATGCCTTTCTTTCACATCTCCTGCAGTCAGATTCACTGTATATACAGGCACTTGTAATGACATTTTGAACATGTTTAGAGGCTAAAAACATGTTTTAAACTTGTTTTAAAACATGTTTAAGTCCTGTTTAAGCCTGTTGGTTGCTAACTCTACTGACAGCACTCCGCATTTACAAACAACAGAGCTACAAGTTGAAATTGACCATAATTATCCTTTAAATTAGTTTGCTATTTTTCTCTGAGAGGTATCACAAGTTTTCTTCCAATTGTTTCTGATATGTCTTCTTTTTTTCATGTCTCAAGTCTAACTATCAGTGTGATAGATAAAATCAAATGTATGTCGATGAAATAAAACCCCTCTCATTGCAACTGTTTGTTATAATTTCGTCTAAGGATGAGAGTGCAGGAATCCCCACTGATTGGTTTTGCATAGAAGAAATTAAATTCGTCACTCTGAGATATTTGAAAAAAAATGTGTCCTTGGAATGTCATACATTAGAAGGAGCTCTTCAAAGGTCATTAGAATCCCTTCTTTAAAGAGGTCACCTACTTTACGTATTCCTACGTTGTCCTGGTTTTGGAAGCAGGGTTATTAAGACCTCTTTCATTGAGGCCAAAATGTAACCATTGTTGTAGGATTCTAGATACATCTCATAAAGCAAGGTTGGCAATTTATCATTTATCCAAGTATCTATATGAGTCAATTGGGAAGCCATCTGGCCCTGCTGCTTTTCCCAGCCTTTATTACACCTTCTCATATCTCAACCATGCTTTATTGTTTATCCAGGCCTTTTAACTGTCTTTTAACTGTTTTAAATTCTGTCTGGACATCCACATTAGTAATGTATTGTGATCTGTAGAGATTTTCAAAATAAAAATGTAAGAGCTGTATTAATTTCCAGTGGGCAACACTAGTATTTCAATTTGCATCCTCAATGACATGTATTGCCCTTTCAGTTTGCGTCTTCTTGTCTTGGTATGTTATTTCATAGTTACAGTTATTTGCCATTCCTGAGTCAAACGTTTATCATGTTGTGATCCACTCTTTACATCTGAATGTGATCATCAAAGGTATCAACTGATATCTCTCTGCTCAACAAATCCTCCAAATGAAACACGAAATACATGTTTGTCCATGCTCTCTAGAAATCATTTATTGCGATCTGGTGCTCCAAGTAGCATTACCAGTTGTCTATGCCTTCCAAACTTTGGTGTTGAAGTTAAAATGGAGTTGCAAATTCAGGTCTAAAGTCATTACCTTTTGTAGATACAGTATATCTATTAACTAACATAGATATACATGGTGATAAACTGGTTGGTGAGTTGAGCTTTGCATAGCTGTCCACTGTTCCTAAAACTTAGGATGGCTAAAATGCAGTAACTAAAATGTCACTATATTCATGGGATGTAGTGGTGGATAAATGCACGTGAACGCCGTTTACGCACCTCCTGAAATTTGGAAATAACGTTAACCCACCTCCAAAGTGCGTTTGTCAACCTCTAAATTGCAGAAATTGCATTTATCCACCTCTAAGTACCAAATTGTTCCTAAGTTATTTTAAATTAAGCTTATGTCGTTTTAGTTTATATTGTTCAGTATTAGTTTCTTTCATTAGCAGTCATGAGATATAGGACATACGTCATGATAGCTTGCTGTCAGTGTTGACCCAACCTGTTCTCACGCCAAACTCGTAAAATACGGACATATGGACCAGAGGCGTCAGACAATTTTGCCAGGGCTTCAGCCCCAAATGTTTTGAGTGAAACCCCAAATGTAATGTAATAGTCAATTATTAAACCGGACAATAGCCCATGTAAACGTGCCTGGTTGCCTGGTCCTTTATATTGGACGCTTATTTCTCTGCGCCGTCACAAAGCAATCCATTCCCTCTCGGTTCTCTTTCTCTCTCCCTCTCTCTCTGATAGAAAGATACAGGATGAGTGGGGAAAACAGTGGTAATTGTAGTCTATATCGTGGCTCTGTGTGTTGTGTGTGTGTGTGTGTGTGTGTGTGTGTGTGTGTGTGTGTGTGTGTGTGTGTGTGTGTGTGTGTGTGTTTGTGTGTGTGTGTGTTTCTCTCTGTCTATCCATCGGTATTTCTGTGTGTGTGTGTGTGTGTGTGTGTGTGTGTGTCTCTCTCTCTCTCTCTCCCTGTGTGCCTGATTGCTTTGAGAAATCAAGACTACCTAAATCACCATGAACCTACAGTAAGAACTAGCCAGTCAACCCGGTCAGGAGAGACTACAAGACCACCGCTGTGGTACCAACTCATCGAAGATCCAGCAGATCAGATAAGCAAAGCCCATGAAGTGTTGTCGCCATATCGACTGCAAGCAACAGTGATTAGACTGTGTTGAAAGCGCAACCTTTCAAGCTGAAGCCAAGAAGCGCTCTACCATTACATCCAAATTAAGGTGGTTCAACATGGAACATGGAAATTGCAACTAAAGACTCCGCTCTGTTAACCTTGCATTGCATTTAGCCTACATGTTTTGGGGATGAATCTAATGTTCTGGTTGTCACAAGGTGTAAAGGGGAATTTATCTCCATAAGGCAGAGAATACGTTTTGAGTATACGGTGAAAGAAAAGGACAACATAAGTTTAAGTACTCCTCCAAATCACAGAGACCACAGATGGGATGAGTTATATTTTGAATGTGCACAGAGTTTTGAACATGAGCAGAAATCTTGCAACAAAAAAAAAGACCCAAAAGTGGAGGGAGAAGTATGTAAGGCAGAAATTCCACGCAGGGACATTGAATGGGTCAAACATAGGACTTTCACCCAGGTGACCGGGGTTCGTCTCCTACATGACACCTTTCCTAAAGTTGCTTTCTTCTTTAACTGTCTCATTATTCCCGCATGTCTCGGAAACGTGAGCCCACCCACGACCTTTTCCTTGTCCTGACCAAGCGTGTTTTTATAAAGCGCAAAAAGGACGCCCATAGCCCGGACCAAGCGTGCTTGTATAAAGCGCAAAAGGAACGCCAATAGACCCAACCAAGCATGCTTAAATAAAGCGCAAATTGCCCATAGTCCCGACCAGGCATGTTTTTATAAAGCGCAAAAAGGGCGCCAATAGTCCCTACCAAGCATGTTTAGATAAGACGCTAAAGGAGTCTTTTAGCGTTAATAACAACGACAAAGTCACCTGACCAGGTGTCCATATTTTAAGAGATGGGAGTGAGAATGTGTTGACCAACCTCTTGCATAGCCAGCAGGAAGCAGCAGACTGCATCAAAGATTTATCAGTGTCTAGCCTACATCAGAATCAGAATCAGAATCAGCTTTATATTGACAGGAATTTTACTTTGGAGCATCGTTCCTCACCATGTGCTTACACATAAAAAACAACCAAACAGTATATACAGACTAATATATACACACTAATATTTAAATACTCTAAACCGAAACAATATAAAGGCATGAGTGCAATGAAGAGTTCAATAAAAATGATTTAAATGTGGAACATAGTGCAAAGGGTACTGGGATAAATAATATTATGTTATTATATTACAATATGAACAGTATGAACATTATGAACAGTTTGTTGTGGTTTGGGGTTTTGTTGGGATTATTTTTCCCTTTTTTGCCTCTTTGCGTCCCAATTTTCTCCCCGGTCTTGTGCTGTTGGTCTTGTGTTCCCCTGTGTGTCTGCTTGTGCCGTTTCCTGTTTTATTTTGAAGTCTGTTTTTTGTCTCGTCTTGCCTCTAGCTTTACTTCCTGTGTAAATACCTCATGTATTTAATGTCTGCGCTTCCCTTGTCTCTTGTCAGATCGTTTTGGTTAGTCTGCCTGTTTGTTCCTCGTCGTGCTGTGAGTTCCTGTTCCTACGTCCAGCTTCCCTGTGAGTCTTCCCTGCCTTTTTTCATCCTGTCTGTTCCTCGCCCTCCTTCCCCCTGGACCACTGAGGATTTTGTGTTTTTGCCATTTTTGGATTGTTCCCTTGGATGCTTGGACTGTGTATCTCCTTGTGGATTGTTTTTCATTTTGAACTGTATATAAATAAACCGCTGTACACCTGCTCCTGCCGGCCCGCCTCCTCCTCTCTGCATTTGGGTCCTCACCTCATCACACGTTCACACAGTTCTGAAATAGGAAATGATAATAATGATTTAGAGACAGTGTTACTGGGTTATTGACCAGAACTGAACCTGACACTGTGGGTCAAAAGTCAGCTGTTCATCAGAGAGATGGCTTGTGGGTAGAAACTGTTCCTGAGTCGGTTGGTTTTGGCGTACAGTGCTCTGTAGCGCCTACCAGAGGGGAGAAGCTGGAACAGGTTGTGTCCGGGATGAGATGAGTCTGTAGTGATGGTTCCCGCCCGTTTCCCGACTCTGGAAGAGTATAAGTCCTGAACGGAGGGCAGGTTGGCACCGATGATCTTTTCTGCAGACCTAACTGATGAACTGATGTCTGTGTTGGGCTCCTACTTCAGGTCCTGGGTAATATGGATCCCAGAAACCTGAAGGATTCCAGAGCAGACACAGGGCTGTTGAGTATGGTGATGGAGGGAAGAGTGGGGGGTCTCTTCCTGAAGTCCACGATCATCTCCACAGTTTTGAGCCTGTTAAGCTGTTCTGACTGCACCAGAGAGCCAGCTGATCCACCTCCCGTCTGTAGGCTGACTCATCATCGTCCCAGATGAGGCCAATGACCGTTGTGTCGTCAGCAAACTTCAGGAGTTTAACAGATTGGTCTCCTGAGGTGCAGTCATTGGTGTAGAGGGAGAAGAGCACACACCCCTGGGGGGCGCCAGTGCTGATAGTCCGAGGAGAGCTGGATGTGATGTTCCCCAGCCTCACCTGCTGACTCCTGTCAGTCAGGAAGTTTGTGTCCACTGACAGGTGGAGGCTGGCAAAGTGAGCTGGGAGAGTTTGGTGCTGAGGATGTCCGGGATGATGGTGTTGAACGCCGAGCTGAAGTCCACAAAAAGGATCCTAGCATTAGCCACTGGAGAGTCGAGGTGTTGCAGGATGTAATGCAGTCCCAAGTTGACTGCATCATCCACAGACCTGTTAGCCTTGTAGACAAATTGCAGGGGGTCCAGAAAGGGGACTGTGATGTCCTTCAGGTGGGCCAACACCAGTCTTTCAAAGGACTTCATGACTACAGATGTCAGGGTGACAGGCCTGTAGTCATTTAGTACAGAGATGGGGGGTTTTTTGGGGACTGGGATGATTGTGGAGCGTTTGAAGCAGGTGGGAACTTCTCCTGATGCCAGCAAACGGCCTCGGAAAAAAGTGAGTGAGCGCGAAACACAGTACTCAACTTCATGTTTTTGAGGGTAATTGGGTTCACGGTAGATTCATGCCACTGACTCAATAAGCCACGGCGTTGATTAGGTGCCTTTTCAGACACAAAGTTGCAAGTCACCTCTACCTTTTCCCATTAGGCCATGTAATTCTAAGTAAAATTCAGGATATATTGTCAGAAAAATACCTGGATGTAATTTCCTACATTCTCTGGCATTAAGCCCCTGAAAGTTAGTAACAACAAGCTCCCTTTGTTAGTCAGCTAGCAAAGGGAGCTTATTAAGTATTACGTCAATTAACTTAAAGGTGTAGATAGGCTATAACATTCAGACTGGATACCTAAAGATTGAATGTGTGATAAAAATTTATTTTAATGGTTTAACCCTAACCCTGGTTTGTCTGAAAGGGTTAGCTTATAGGGCTTATAATGTGACCAACTACTTGACAGTAGGTAGTGTGCTAAGCTGTCTTTTCTCCATTTTAACTTCTTTTTACATACAGAGGTGAGACAGGCAATGACGCAGAGCACAGAGTAAGGAGATATACTGTAGAGATGAAGGAGATAGAGAGAGGTGATCAGGAAAAAAGGTAAGACAAACAGAACAAAAAAACAGATACAGGACGATTTGAGAGAGAAGGAATATGGAGAGGAGAGAGGAGAAGTTCAGGACGAAGGAACAGAGAGAGGAAAGGCCGAGAGAGGAGAAGCTGAGGATGAAGGAACAGAGAATCAACAGCCAGGTGTAACCTAGGTAACAGGTGAAAAACACAAACAAGCTAACTTTTAAATATGCAATAACTACAGACCAATACAACAACAGGCTTAAATGAACTGACAACATCAGTTATATGACTTACAGTTCTCAAAGACGCACACAATCTCAACTGGTTATCCTCCAGACGGCTAGTCTCTTTTTTTTTCTCTCACTTTTTTCTCTGTGTGCCGCACGATCCTGCTCGCGATGTGAGGCGCGTGTCCGCGCTATTCTCCCACAAGCACTCACAATCACACCTCATAGATGACATTTTGTACAAAACTAAAGTAACGAGCCAATTTTGTAAATTGTAAAGTGTAGAAAGTACCGATATTCGTGTTAAAATGTATGACGTAAAAGTAAAAGTCGCCAAAAAAATATATAGTAAAGTAAAATTCCTGAAAAATCTACTTGAGTACAGTAACAAAGTATTTCTACTTCGTTACTTCCCATCTCTGATGATCAGGATGCTCAAATACGTCCCTTAAGACTCTACAGCTGATCCAGAATGCTGCAGTGCGTGTTCTGACAAGAACTAAGAAAAGAGATCGTATTTCTCCTGTATTAGCTTCTCTGCATTGGCTTCCTATAAAATCCAGGATTGAATTTAAAATCCTTCTCCTGACCTACAAAGCTCAAAATGGTCAAGGGCAATCTTATCTTGAAGAGCTCTTAGTGCCTTATTGTCCCACTTGAGCACTGTGTTCCCAGAAATAGAGTCTCTAAAAGTAGGTTGGGAGCCAGAGCATTAAGCTATCAGGCTCCTCTCCTGTGGAACCAGCTACCAGTCTGGGTTCGGGGGGCAGACACAGTCAGCACATTTAAGAGTAAACTTAAAACTCTCTTCTTTGATAAAGCTTATAGTTAGGGAGTGATGAGTTGCAGCGTCCGCCTAACCCGGTCCACCTGCTTCTCGTCATAGTCATCAGATTAATTTACCATATAATCAATAATATAATAAAACTAGAAAGAAGCAAGGCAATACAGCCCAACCAAGCTCCTCTCTTAGTTATGCTGTCCCAGAAATGCTTGTTACTAACCTTGCTCTGGGGAGTCATTCCCCGGAGTCCTTATTTTCTTTTTCCCCCAGCATGTTCCCTTAGATCAAAAAGAAGAAAAAAAATCATGGTGGTCCTGCTACACATCCTGCGATGCCCTGTTACACCCTGCAACGCTCTGCGGTGCAGTGCCCTGCTATTCTATGAACTACTACAAACTACTATTTTTAGTCACTGTTGCATTATCTTTTACTGTTACGTTTCAGTAAGACAGAACCACAGAGATAACAAATGCACGAAGACTGAGTACAGTTCAGGTGGTTTAATGAGAGCGGAAGATGACAAACACAGACGCGGACTGAGGGTGGGTGGTTGAGAGGATGGTAGGCAGCACTGACGGACAACGGACGGATCTGCGAGGGAAACACAAGGTAAGTAAGAGAACACAGGTAGAAGAAAACACGAGTGAATTCGACTGGGGGCCTAGTTACCACAGTAATGCATGTAACGATCTGGCGCTGAGGAGACGGTCAGCCCGGGTTTATGAATGGCAGTGGGATGATGAGTGATGGGAAACAGCTGAGTGGAAGACGGAATGCTGATGGAAGCCACGCCTCTGAATCCCCCGGAAACGCCCTCACGGCAAACAGACAACACATAGGGAAGAAAAGGGGAGACACACAACAGGTTGGGGAAGGCAGCAGACCACAACAGTACCCCCCCCTCAACGGGCGCCTCCAGGCGCCCCAACAGGATGGTCCCTATGGAAGTCCCTCACCAGCTGGGGATCCAAGATGAACCTCCGGGGAACCCAAGACCGTTCCTCGGGCCCGTACCCCTCCCAGTCCACCAAATACTGCAGGCCCCTCCCACGCCTCCGGGCGTCCAGAAGCCGGCGGACCGTGTAGGCCGGCTGGTCGTCGATGAGACGAACAGGCGGGGGCGGTTCCTCCGGAGGACAGAGGGGATTGGAGGACACCAGCTTCAGTTGAGAGACGTGGAATGTGGGATGGACCCGCATGGCGGCAGGCAGCTTGAGCCGGACAGCCGCAGGGTTCACGATGGCCTCGATTTCAAACGGACCCAGGTACCGAGGGGAGAGCTTCCTAGACTCAGTGCGAAGAGGGATGTTCTTGGATGAGAGCCATACCCGTTGACCCGGTTGGAAGGGCGGAGCCGGGGACCTGCGCCTGTCCGCCACAGTCTTGTTGCGGTCGGACGTCCGAAGCAAGGAGTCCCGGGCCTTGGACCACACCCGGTGACAGCGGCGGAGGTTGTCCTGCACGGACGGCACAGATAGTTCCCTCTCCTGGGCTGGAAACAACGGGGGTTGGTAACCCAGGGCCACCTCGAAGGGCGAGAGCCCGGTGGCGGAGGTGACCAGAGAATTGTGGGCATATTCGATCCAGGGTAGATGGTCGACCCAGGTGGTGGGGTTCTGTGCTGCCACACAGCGGAGGGATGTTTCCAGGTCTTGATTTGCCCTCTCCGTCTGACCGTTCGTCTGGGGATGGAACCCTGAGGACAGACTAACAGAAGCACCCAGAGCGGAACAAAAATCCCTCCACACACCAGAAATGAACTGTGGGCCTCTATCGGAAACGATGTCCACAGGTATTCCATGGAGACGGAATACATGTTGGACTAAGAGGTCAGCCATCTCACTGGCCGTGGGTAATTTGGGTAATGCTATATAGTGGACAGATTTAGAGAATCTGTCCACCACGGTGAGTATAGTGTCATTACCTTTAGACTTGGGCAGGCCGGTGACGAAGTCCAGAGCCACGTGAGACCAAGGGCGACTGGGAACCGGAAGCGGCAGAAGCAGGCCAGCCGGCGGACGATGAGAGGCCTTACCCCGCGCACAGACGGGGCAGGCAGCAACGTAGGCCCGAACGTCAGTTCCGTGAACCCGGACGGTACGTAAAGGGTTAATCGAACCTGCTAAAGAACAGAGCCCACCTGGCTTGTCGAGATGAGAGCCTCCTGGGACTGGATGTAAGCCAGATTTTTGTGGTCGGCCCAAAACCCACAAACGGTTGCTCCGCACCCCAAATGGTGACGCCACTCCTCAAGAGCCACCTTGACCGCCAACAGCTCCCGGTTGCCCAACGTCGTAGTTCCTTTCTGCAGGGATTTTCTTAGACAGAAAAGCCCAAGGGTGCAGCAGGGTCGGAGGGGGAACGTTGGGACAGGACGGCACCCACTCCAGAGGCCGAAGCGTCCACCTCCACCACGAGCTGGAGGACAGATCAGGGTGTTTAAGCACCGGCGGGGACAGAACAGTGTTTAAGCCTCACCAAGGCTTGCTCCCAACAGGGGACCAGAGAAACGGAACTTTGGGAGACGTGAGTTTGGTCAAGGGGGGGGGGAAACGAAAACCATAAACCCTAAAAATTGGCAAACCCCGGGAAAACGCGCAGCTGTTTCCGGGTAGCGGGCGTAGGCCAGTTTAGTAAAGCTTTAGTCTTTTGGGGATCCGCTGACACCTGCCCACCCTCCACTATAACCCTAGAAACGGGACAGAGCGCCGGTGGAACTCACATTTTTCGGTTTTGACGTACAGTTGTTCTCTAACAGGCGCTGCAGGACCTGACGTACGTGGGCGACGTGGTCCAAAATGGGGAGGAAAAAAACCAGAAGTCGTCGAGGTACACCACAAAAAAACGGTACAAAAATCCCTAAAAAACGTCATTCACCATGTTCTAAAAAACGGCCGGGGCCCATTAGTAAGACCAAACGGCAAACTAAGTATTCGAAATGTCCCAAGGGATATTAAATGCCGTCTTCCACTCATCCCCTGTCGGACACGGACGAGGTGATATGCATTACGAAGGTCCAGCTGGAGAAAAACCGTGCGCCCCGCAGGGCTCGAACGTGGAGTTAATGAGAGGCCGGGGGTATTTTTTCTTAATGGTTTTTATCGTTAAGACCACGGAAATCATGCAGGGACGCAGGGGGACTTATCTTTTCCCCACAAAAAAGAAACCCGCCCCAAGGGAAAACGACGACGGGCGGATAATGCCGGCAGCGAGCGGTCACCGATATATCGCTCCAATAGTCTCTCCCCGGCCCGGGGAAACAGATTGACAGCCGACTCTTAGGGTACGGTGCGTCAGGCGCAGGTCTATGGCACGTGTAAGGTCTATGGGGAGGTTAGGGACAGGGCCCTGTCCTTACTAAACACTTCCGCCAGGTCAGAGTAATCGGAGGGGACGGAGGACAAGTCAGAAGGAGGGTCCGCGGACGCGGGGAAGCACCCCCGGAGGTACGGCAGAGCCCAGACACTCCGAGTGACACGTCGCTCCAGCTACGTAAGCAGTCGCTGCCCAAACTATCTGGGGGTTATGGCGCTTCAAACCCAAAGGGGAAAACCCAGGATGAGAGGGGTGGTGGGGAAACGGACAAACTTAAAGCTAATATTTTCCCTATGGTTACCGGACAAGACTAGGGTAATAGGCACGGTCTGATGCGTAACTCTAGCGAGAGTACTGCCGTTAATGGCTGTAACACGAAGTGGGCTGTCGACGGGGCTCAAAGGAAAAACCAGTACGAGCTGCCAGGTTAGAGTCATAAAATTGTCCTCCGCACCGGGGTCAAGGAGGCGAGAAGGGAAGAGAGAGAGCCCCTTTAACTGCAGCGTGGCTGGACCATTACCGGGGCGCTGTGGGCATAATGTTTTCAACAGGACTCGCTAGAACGCCACGTAAGCTAGCGAGTCGTGCCTTTGGCCGAGCGGGACAGGTGGCAACAAGGTGAGATCATCGCCGCAGTACAAGCACTCACCAGCCAAACAGCGGCGCTGTCGCTCCGCAGGAGAGAGCCGTGTCCCACCCAGCTGCATGCCTCATCCGCCTCTCTGGATGTACCCGCCCGGGGGGCAGAGGGTAACAGCGGGGAGATAGTGGTAGGGGTCCTCGACAGCGCCGCAGCCCGGCCAGGAGGGTGAGCCCGGCCGCTCCTCGCCTGCTTCCTCTCCCGCAACCTGTTGTCCAGTGTAATGGCAAGAGACACGAGAGAAATTTAGTTTACAGGGGCATCCCGAACGCTAATTCGTTTTAAAACGTCACTCAAACCGTTCAGGAATGCCCCCGTAATGCTTCCTCGTTCCACTGGGAGGGGTAGTGTCCAAAAGTGACGGGGGTATGTAGCCACGCTCTCAGCCCCCTGCCTGAGACCAACATCGTTTGGAAGCGCTGCCAACATGGTCCGGATGGTCAACACCAGTTTTTTAAATCCGCAGAGAAAGTGTCAAAAGTTAGCCTGAGGTAGGCGGTTGGAACATACCGCCTCAGCCCAAGCCAGAGCACGACCCCCGAGCAACCCCAGGGCATAGTGTACTTTGGATGATTCCGATGAGAATGACTGTGGCCGTTGCTGGAAATGAGCCAAAACTGAGGGAGGAACCACGACACTTGTCCAATCACCAGAGAAAGGTTCCGGGCGTTGATAGGCGGTTCACGAAGAGATGAGGGAGCCGCCCTGTCTGTGGGAGCAGTCAAGAAGCAGAGGGAGCAGAAAGGGAAGGTGAGGAAACAAAAGACAGCCGTGATACTTGTGCCGTTAACTGGGCGCTGTGCAATGAGTTGTTGATTGTTCTCCAGAAGCGTGTGGATAGCGGTTATGGGTTTACCCAATAAAAACCCCTGTGACTGGATAGCACGCTGGATGCCGTCGGTCTCCGGGAGCTGTGGTACCTCTGTGGCGTCCATATTGGCCAGATCGTTCTGTTACGTTTCAGTAAGACAAACCCCCAGAGATAACAAATGCACGAAGATGAGTCAGTTCAGGTGGTTTAATGAGAGCGGAAGATGACAAACCAGACGCGGACTGAGGGGTGGGTGGTTGAGAGGATGGTAGGCAGCACTGACGGACAAAAGGACGGATCTGAGGGAACAAAAAGGTAAGTAAGAGAACACAGGTAGAAGAAAAAACGATGAATTCGACTGGGGCCTAGTTACCAAGTAATGCATGTAACGATCGGGGGCTGAGGGACGGTCAGGCCCGGGTTTATGAAAGGCAGTGGGATGAGAGTGATGGGAAACAGCTGAGTGGAAGACGGAGTGCTGATGGAACCACGCCTCTGAATCCCCGGAAACGCCCTCACGGCAAACAGACAACACATAGGGAAGAAAAGGGGAGACACACAAACCCGGTTGGGGAGGCAGCAGACCACAACATTTACTGTGACTATTATTGCCACCTAGCAAAAGCCCGGGTCTGTCCTTCCTAAAAGTGAGTGTTTCCTCTCCACTATTGCACTGTTGCTTGCTCTGGAGGGAACTACTAGAACTGTTGGGTCCTTGTAAATTATAGAGTGTTGTCTACACCTACTCTATCTGTAAGTGTTTCAAGATAACCCTTGTTATGAATTGATATTATAAATAAAATTGAATTGAATTGAATTGTGTTCAGCCATCTGTACAAGCATGGCTGGTGTAGCTGAGTCATGCACCTATGTTAGAGCCCTGCTCTTTATGGTTGATGCCTGTGTCCGGTTGAAGGAAATGGGGACAGTCACAGACAAACCGACCTACTGGATGCTGCCAAGCAGCACTGATTCCAACCAGGGGTTGGCCACAGCATCAACTTCACATCTGCTGCTGCCACACGCAGGTCTCTAAATAGATCCATTGATGGTGAGACCCACACCATCCCTGCATTGAACAAGTACAGCCAAAACAACAACAAAAACACCCACAGCAACACCAGAAGAGCTGGAAACATTCTACAGGGGACAACACAGAAGAAGTTATTGAATGCAATTAACTTCAGGTCGTAGAGTAATAGCGTGTGAGACGGAGCATGCTGGACCTGGGTGAGAGATGACCAGTGGACAGAATATTATAGTTGATAAAGAATGCAGCGCAGTGACAATACAGACATTTCATACACATGTCGTGTGTAACTCTGCTGACCCGCCATTCGACCCGTGCGTTCATAATGAGTCAGCCGTATCTCTGTGAGTACATCCATTGCACTCCCGCTCTCTCCCTAGCTCTTTTAATCAGTTATTGTTGAAATCAAGTGAAGGAGCTTTCTCAGAGATTTTTTTAAAATATATCCTGCGCTATTTATTTCAGATAGCTAATTTGTTGCAATTTTGCAGCTGCATGTACATACAACATACAACTTCAACATAAGAAGAGTGTAGCATAATATGGATGTGAAAGCAGTTGTAAATGTGACGATAAAATTTTTTGTAATTGTGATAATTAATCATGATCCCAATATTGATCAAAATAATCGTGATTATCATTTTGGCCATAATCATGCAGCCCTACCTGAGTGTGCATGTCTTCAGTATGAAAAGTCCAGCAAAGAATGTGTTAAAAAAGGTCCCATGGAGTCTTGAATGAAACCTGAATTAAATTTAAATTTAAACTTAATTGCCTCTCATTGTCTCAGACCTGCTGTCTATCTTCCCATTCGGCTGAGTGCTGCACATTCCTGCACAGTTCAGCTTATCATCCTGCCCCACATTCTTCCTTGGGAAATCCACAAAAAGCAAGATAGAGACAGAACAAAAAAAGCAGATCATACTGACAATTATTTGGCTGGCTCCAGGCAAAATTTGATTGAATGAGCTGGAAAACAAGTCACATCAATCCAATTAGGTTATGATCAGCCACTGCTGTTTGGCAGCGGTGGTCACACCGGGCCCCTTTGTATTGTCCAGCAGATAGAGGAGACACAAGTCCAAGGCGAGAGACAGGCCTGGTGCTGCCCTAGCCTAGCCTAGCGGCTTTGGCTCACTCTCTGTCTGACCACTCTACATGTGTGTGCGTGTGTGGGAGGGTAATCATTTAGAGATCAGACAACCAAATTCATTTTGCAGCTGGACCTCACATTAATTTCATAATCATTTGAATCCTGCATTCAGCAAGAATAAAGCACAGTGGCATTTGCAGCAGCTTTGATCGGGCACTGCATGTGCGTGTGTGCTGCAGCGTGCTTGGGAATTCATGGTTTGCATGGCTGACAATCTGTGCTAAATTTCCTGCTGTACTCTGGGTAAAGCCTGGGCACTCTCTGCCCTACTGTCTCTCTCCACCAGTGGGATGCAAATAACGGAGTAATTACAGGAAGCAAGGTTCAACCACTAAACATTTTCCTTACCAAAGAATCTGGGAGAGGGATTCTCTATTTGAAGAGGGAAGAAAAATGAAAGAGAGCCAGCCGGAAAAGGAGTCTTCCTCTGTTTTTCAATATCTGGATTACAGATTAGCTACTCCTCCAACAGTTTGTAAATCACATTGATGGACTGTGAGTTTGTGTGTGCGTAGTTAGTTTGATTGCACACATATGGATGTTCCACAAGACAAAAAGTGGCAGTTTCTTGTCTTACTAAGGTCACTTTAAATCCTGGGTTTTCAGTTTTGACATGTCTCTAAAATCAAAGCGAATCATTACATCTTAAAACATCCACAGCAGTATGGAACCCCAGGACAATGCCCTCACTGAGACCTGATCTGGTCTCAGTGAGGGCATCAGAAAAAGAAGTCACACGAGTCTTTCTAAGACTCCTCAAAACCACCTTTTCCCTTGATCTGACCACCACCGGTGAATTGCCTGCACCGAAAAAAAGAGAAAAAGCATTTGGCCACACTCATAATGGTGTTTGGCAAATATTCTTGGACCCTGAAAACATCTCACCCAGACCTCTAAGAACACCTTTCTTTCTAGCTTTGCCTCCACTGAATCTTTCAAATACCCACACCTAAATCTTGTGTTCTCTGACCCTGGCTGTGGTGTCCCGCAGGGCCGGGGGGTCAGTGTGGCCCTGGATAGGTCAGAAAACACTGGACTGCTCCCTCCCTGCTCCCTAGCAACCCCTGAGGACCCCCAGGTGTCATTTCCCTATCCATTAGAGCTAAAAATACTGAGGCTGCTCCAAGAGCCGTGGCCTCTGGGTGATTATGATGGAGGGAGAAAGGAAGCAGTGTTTCCTGCCCTCTTCTATCCACATAAGCCATGTGTCATCACTCTCTCTCCTTCGTTCTCTCACAACTTACTTCCCCATGATTTTGTCAGATGAAAAACCTTTGCAAAGTAAAAAACCATTAACCCACTTACCTCTAGGACCAAACACCCATAACAGGGAAAACTCTTTGAAACCAATTAGATTAGATTAGATTAGATTATACTTTATTTATCCCACGACGGGGAAATTCTGTCGTTACAAGTAGCAGCATAGCAGCAACAGCAAAAAACAGAAAAACAAAAACAATAACACACAAACAAGTAAGCACGAAAGAAATACAAGGCAAGAAATACAGGCAAGAAATAGACAATGAAAATATGGTAGACTGAGTAAGTAAAATGCCGTCAAACAAAAGGAATTTTAAAGTGCGGTTGCCATGATAAGAGAAACAATATTGCGGTGTAAGTGACGTTAAAAATTAAGTTAAGTTGAATGTGTAATTAGAGCAAAGAAGCAAGAGTCGGTAGCATAATTTAAATTATATTAACCTGAGACCATAAATATTGAAAAGTAAGTACTTGTATAAATAATATAAATACCAATATTAAAGATAAACAGAAAGTGTGTGATGTAGATGGGAGAAAAACAGGAACAGAAACTACAACACTATCAGGTAGAGCAGGTGTTGTAGAGTCTGACAGCGGCCGGGATGAAGGACTGCGGTACCTCTCCTTCTTACACCGTGGGTGTATCAGTCTGCTGCTGAAGGAGCTGCTCAGGGACCCCACAGTGTCATGTAGGGGGTGAGAGGTGTTGTCCATGATGGATGTCAGCTTGGCTAACATCCTCCTCTCCCCTACTTCCTCTATGGGGTCCAGAGGACAGTCCAGGACAGAGCTCGCTCTCCGGATCAGTCTATTGAGTCTGCTCCTGTCCCGGTCCGAGCTGCCCCCCCTCCAGCAGACCACAGCGTAGAGGATGGCAGAGGCCACCACAGAGTCATAGAAGGTCCTGAGGAGAGTCCTACACACTCCAAAGGACCTGAGTCTCCTCAGCAGATGGAGGCGACTCTGGCCCTCCAATGCGACAACAAATGTAATTTGAACTGACAGTAAACAAGACCATAACAGCAGGGTGGAGACAGTGGGTGGGGGGGGCTGCTTTAACCTCTGGATTGGACTTGAGCCATTAATGCCCAGACACACTCATATAAACACAACATTAGCAAATTCAATGCCCAGCCCAAACGGAAAAAAAGGTTGGCTGTCTATAAGCATCTGGTTAATTATCCGCTACGCTGTGTAAACACTAAATTCGTGGTCCTGAATTAAAAGATTTCCCTCTTGAAACAGGACGGTACAGCATGGCTTTGTAAACCAACTTAAATGGAGAAAAACAAGACTTGCAGTAGGTAAGCAAAACTTTTTAAGACGAAAAAGGAGCTGTAAGGGCAAGCATTTATTTGGAATACATGACAAATACATACTCTTATACAATATAAAGATTATTCCCATTATTTGATTATTTGCTAAATGTAAAAATGCAGCACATTTTGACAGAAATTTCCCCATGTGGAAATGATTGCGCAATGTCAGCTTACAAGGCTGAAATACAGTAAATATCTTTAAAAAGAAGCATTTTAACATAAAGTATGTTTTATCGAGGCAATTTAACTTTTGACTGTGAGCTTTATGTTAAAGCCGTGCATGCAAGAGCTGTTGAAGTGTGTAAAATGCAGGGATTAACGACGTGATGTGATGGACATGTTTACAGTAGAGCAGGTGCACCACGATGACCAATGATGATTCTGTGATTGCTTTTTTCCAGCGTCCACACCCCTCCCAAAGCTGCAACTTTGATCCCTCTTTTCCAAACTGTAGCTTGTAACTTGTAAATTGAACAGCAGTGCACATGAGAATAATGAAAGAAAGAATGTACACAATCAGGAGAGATGTGTTTTGTTATGGTCAAATATTTCTGGAACATGTTGTACGATCTAATAATGACAAAGCACCTTTAAAACAGAATTGCAAAGGAAAAAATGGTAAAAATGAAGAACAAAACACTTCAGCACTACAATTAAACACATCAGGCAGAAAATGAAAAAAATACTTAACAATAAAAAGTAGATCAAAAGAGTGAAATAAACAAATAGAATAGATACACATTTTGAACTGAAACAACATCAATAAAGGCTAAGCAATAAAGGCTACTCATATAACTAGCAGTCACCCTATGAAATACTTTACAGAACACGCAATCAGTAAAATCTAAAAATCAATTCTAAAACTGACTGGTAACCAGTAAATAATATTTAGATAAGGAGTAAGATAAGGAGTGATAAGAACTGGATCTCTTTCAATTTGTAAAAGCAGTGCTGCTGCCTTTTGTAATAACTAAAGGTGTAAAACGTTTATTTTTGCCTTAACCTTGAATACAACCAAATAAGACATGCAGAGTGGGGATACAATTTGGGGGAACCAAATACAATTTATTTTCATTTCACTGGAGAACGTTTTGAAAAATCCAACAATTGAGTTCTGAGGGGCAAGATATTAAGTATGTAAATTGGCTTTTTCACAGTTTTTTAACTGAACGCAGATGTTATTGTTGACAACATGAATAATGTGTCTCTTGGTGGAAGCATGTAAACAGAACAAAAGGGGATCACGGCTGGAGCTTTTGGAAACACAACAGGTCAAGCTATTGAAAAATATGATTTAAGCTGCTCTCTGACAAATTTTCACATTTTTTAAACCCTCATATTGTTGTTGAGCCAAATTTGACCCGTTTTCCTTTTTATTTCTTTATTTTTGGCACATAAGATGGGCCATCGATATTAGCGCCTAAAATGTCAACAATAAAAATCACCCACAACATTGAAAAAGTGACACAAATGTTAGAAAAAGCGATAATAACGTTGGAAAAAAAGTGACCAAAATGGGGGGGGGTTTTCATTGTTGACGGGAAGACAAAACAAGGGTTAAGATTATTTTTGGGGCTTTTGCCATTATTTTTTCACAGTGACAGTGGATAAACAGAAAAGGTGGGAGAGAGATGGGGGATGACATGCAGCAAAGGCCACCAGGTTGGATTTGAACCCGGGCCACTGCAAAGGACTCATACTACGTACATGGGGTTAACGTTCTAACTGGGTGAGCTAGATGATGATGTTTCTCTTTTAAAGTGCTCATATTATGCTTTTTGGCTTTTTCCCTTTCCCTTATTGTATTACATATCTTTTTTGTGCATGTTATAGGTTTACAGTAAAATTAAGTAAAAAAGGCAAAAAAAGCCTAAAGTCCACCCCAAAGGCACTTACCATCTCCAATAGAAAACACTGTTCATAAACTGCTCCAAACAGCTCTTTTGTAGTCCAGCCTTCACTTCACTTGACAAATGAGTGTCACTTTCTAACACACGTTAAAATGCTGGCCTGGCTGCTAGCATGGCACGCCTTCATACTCTGCTTCTGACTGGCTAGTAGTCCTTAGGTACTGAGCATGTGTGACTCCCAATGAAGATCGGACAGAAGTGAGATGTCTCACTCTGTAGCTAAAACAGAGAGCTCAATACATAAAAATTAGGTAATTTTTGAAAATTAAACCATGTAAACATATTCTGGTACAACCTTGAAAATACAATTATAAACCTGAAAATGAGCATAATATGAGCACTTTAAGACTTTGTTAATATCTGTAAGTCATAGTTCCAGTTCTTGCTTTAACAAAAAAATTAACAAAAATTAAAATTGAATACAGAGTGTAGATCGTTTTGGAACTGCAGAGCTGATTGGACAGGCAAAATTCAGGTCAAAAGGGGATAAGAGAGGTTTTTTTTTAAAGTTAAAACTTTAAAATAAAGATGGCTCTTACTTTCCTGAGGCTGGAATGGCGAGAAGAGAAGGAACAAACTGAATCTTGGCTCCTTGGAATAAAATGAATGGTTACTGCTTTGCTCATTTGCCCTTACAAGCTCCCTCTCTGTCCGCCACTTCCTTCCTTCCTTCCTTTCACTCTTCTCAAAAAAACCTCTTGTGGTAAATGCCTGTCCCTTATTCTCTCTCTCTCTTTCTCTCTCTCCTTCTGCTGCCATCTCAGCTGCAGTCTATATGGTCTCTCAGTCACAGTGATAAGTCGATTTTGTAATTTGTTGTGTTTTGAAAGCCAGTATTTATAATTTGATGCTGACTTCTGGCCGTACTATGTCAGAAGACAATTGCCAGGAAGCCCATTTTGTGGAGCCCTTTCTGGTTATGTTAGGAAACAGAACAATAAATCATGGTTCAAGACAGACTTAAGGCTGATCTGAATACTTCAAAGCCTGCAGATTCAATTTTTGCTGTGGTAATCAAACCCAAATCAGAAGGCTTCTTTCATTTCTTTTTTAAATTATTGTTATCACCCCAAAAGTTATTCTCAGACAGAGCACTGTTTGTTTTGTGTAAAGGCGGGGATATGTGTGCGTGTGTGTGTGTGTGTGTGTGTGTGTGTATAGTCTATATCCAAGATGTTCCCCTTCAGGGATTGCTCCGTTGCCACTGGAAATTTGTCCGGATTTCAGTCTTTTTGGCCGAATGTCCGGTACCTTCCGCTTTCTTTGTGTTGGAATTTTAAACTCCAGTTGATTTATGAAATTCATGTGCCTGGAATACTTTCAAAATTTGCAAGATGACCCGAAAGTTGAAAACCAGATATGCCAAAGGAAACTGGCACAAATCGACTTAAAATGGCATAGGCACACTAAAACGACTCGCTAGCGTCCCCTACAAAGTTATAGAAATTCAGCCCCTGCAGTATGTTAAACGTAGACTAACGAAACATAGAATGTATCATGAACAAAAAAGCTCAATGGAGCAATACCCTAAACCCAACAGGAAGTCCACCATTTTTAATTGAATGTCGTACTTTAACAAACTCCTCCTAGAGATTTTATCTGATCAACTTCAAATTTGGCAGACCAAACCCTAAAGATGAAAAGTTAGTAAAAGAAAAACTTTTCGTCAAACAGTGTGGGTGTGACGTGGTGGCCACTTTGAGTGTTTAGCGATGAACAAGAAACTGGCTGTAACTACAGTGTACATCCTTTCTGGTAAAAATTTCCCACAACCAGAAGAGTCAAGGGCTGAGGTCATAGAGGAAATCCGAATAATATGACAAACACCATTCGAATTACATGAAACTTAGAATGTGTGGAATACTTGTGATATTGAGCCAGCCCCTATACTTTAATCACGCCATGTACTCATGCCACTCCCCCTTTTTGGCTTTTTAAGCCAACAGAGAGTATATTTTTCATTGGTCATGGTTTGGCCCACCCCCTATGCTTTAGCAACACCCCCTTTCACAGGTAACAAACTGTATGATGTAGATTGTTGTGTAAGGTATCATTGGCCTCAGCAGGGAGTTCCCTTTTTATTGGTGATGATTCACAGTGTCTGAGTGTCGCGCATTGTATGGTCACAAGAAGCGACATCCGCTAGTAACCCCAACGCTCGCAGAGAAGCGAGGGCCCGTCCAACGCTGCTTGTTTGATGTTATTATCCAATCCAACTAACTCCGTAAATATCTCTGCTATCTGTCAGCAGCAGCAGAGTGCACAGCAGCTGGCTAACCTGCCTGCCGTATAGACAGCAGAAGTTAACTAAACAAAAATAGTTTTCATGTTGGCTCCATGGTAAGAAATCCATTCATCCATCTATCTTTATCCGCTTATCTGGTATCAGGTCGCGGGGACAACAGCTCCAGCAGTGGACCCCAAACTTCCCTTTCCCGAGCCACATCAACCAGCTCTGACAGGGGGATCCCGAGGTGTTCCCAGGCCAGGTTGGAGATATGACCTCTCCACCTAGTCCTGGGTCTTCCCCGGGGCCTTCTCCCAGCTGGACGTGCCTGAAACACCTCGCTAGGGAAGCGCCCAGGAGGCATCCTTACCAGACGCCAGAACCACCTCAACTGGCTCCTTTCGACGCAAAGGAGCAGCGGCTCTACTCCGAGCTCCTCTCGGATGACTGAGCTCCCTGTCTCTAAGGGAGATGCCAGCCACCTTCCTGAGGAAACTCATTTTGGCCGCTTGTACCCTGGATCTCGTTCTTTCAGTCATGACCCAGCCTTCATGACCATAGGTGAGGGTAGGAACAAACACTGACCAGTAGATCAAGAGCTTTGCCTTCTGGCTCAGCTCTCGGTGCGATAAATGGAATGTAATACTGCACCCGCTGCTCCGATTCTCCAACCAATCTCACGCTCCATACTCCCCTCACTCGCAAACAAGACTCCAAGGTATTTAGACTCCTTCACTTGGGGTGAGGACTCACTCCCTACCTGAAGAAAGCACTCCATCGGTTTCCTGCTGAGAACCATGACCTCAGATTTAGAGGTGCTGATCCTCAGCCGCTTCACAGTTGGCTGCAAACCGATCCACTGAGTGCTGAAGGTCACAGACCGATGATACCATCAGGACCACATCATCTGCAAAAAGCAGCCCACCAAACTGCAACAGTTCTCCCCACCCAGACTACGCCTCGATATCCTGTCCATAAATATTACAAACAGGATTGGTGACAAAGCGCAGCCCTGGCGGAGGCCAACCCTCACCTGGAACGAGACCGACTTACTGCCGAGAACCCGGACACTGCTCTTGCTTTGGTCATACAGAGATCAGATGGCCCAGGGAAGGGACCCCCTCACCCCATACTCCCGCAGCACCTCCCACAGTGTCTCCCAGGGGACCCGGTCATACGCTTTCTCCTAATCCACAAAACACATGTAGAATGGTTGGGCATGCTTCCAGGCCCCCTCCAAGATCCTTGCAAGAGTGAAGATCTGATCCGCATTGTTCCTCTTCAATCCGAGGTTTGACTATCGGCCAAACCCTCCTTTCCAGCACCTTGGAGTAGACTTTACCAGGGAGGCTGAGAAGTGTGATACCCCTGTAATTGGCACACACTCTCTGGTCCCCCCGGTCTGCCAATCCTTAGGCACTGTCCCAGACTTCCACGCAATGTTAAAGAGGCATGTCAACCAAGACAGCCCCTCCACACCCAGAGCTTTCAGCATTTATGGACGGATCTCATCAATCCCTGGGGCTTTGCCGCTGTGAAGTTGTTTGACTACCTCTCCACCTCACCTCCACCAGGGAAATTGACAACAATCCCCCATTATTCTTCAGCTCTGCCTCTACCACAGAGGACGTGTCAGCTGGATTTAGGAGTTCCTCAAAGTGCTCCTTCCACCACCCTATTACCTCCTCAGTTGAGGTTAACAACATCTCATCCTTACTGTACACAGCTTGGATGATTCCTCGCTTCCCCCTCCTGAGGTGGTTAACGGTTTTCCATAAGCGCCTTGGTGCTGACTGAAAGTCCTTCTCCATGTCTTCGCCAAACTTCCCCCACACCTGCTGCTTTGCTTCTGTCACAGCAGAGGCTGCAGCCCTTCGGGCCCGTCGGTGCCTTGCAACTGTCGGACTCCTTCTTCAGTTGGACGGCTTCCCTGACCACCGGTGTCCACCAGGGTGTTTGTGAGTTGCCGCCCCTTGAGGCACCTAAGACACTGAGACCACAACTCTCCGCCGCAGCTTCAGCAATGGAAACTTTGAACATTGCCCACTTAGGTTCAATGCCCCCAGCCTCCACAGAGATGCACGAAAAGTTCCGCCGGAGGTGCAAGTTGAAAGTCTGTTGGACAGGGGCCTCCTCCAGACATTCCCAATTTACCCGCACTACCCGTTTGGGCTTACCAGGTCTGTCCAGAGTCCACCCCCATCTCCTGACCCAGCTCACCACCAGATGGTGATCAGTTGACAGCTCCGTCCCTCTCTTCACCCAAGTGTCCAAAACATACGGCAGATGAAACGATTTTAAAATTGACCTTTGGACTAGGGTGCTCTGGTACCACGTATACTTGTGAACATCCCTATCTTTGAACAGGTTGTTTGATATGGACATTCCATGACTAGCACAGAAGTCCATCAACAGACAATCACTCTGGTTTAGATCAGGGAAAACGTTCCTCCCAATCACGCCTCTCCATGTATCTCCATCATCACCCACGTGTGCGTTGAAGTCCCCCAGCAGAACTATGGAGTCCCCTACTGGAGCCCCATACAGGACTCGATTCAAGGTCTCCAAGAAGGCCGAATACTCCAAACTCTTGTTTGGTGCATATGCAAGAACAACAGTCAGAGTTTTCTCCCCCCATCACCCGGAGGCGTAGCGAGGCAACCCTCTCATTCACCAGGGTAAACTCCAATGCAGCAGCGCTCAGCCGGGGGCTTTTGAGTATCCCCACACTCACCTGGCGCCTCACACCCTGGGCAACTCCAGAGTAGGACAAAGTCCAACCCCTATCCAGGAGTATGGTCCCAGAACCGAGACTGTGCGTAGAGGTAAACCCCACCCAATTTAACTGGTAGCGCTCCACCTCCCGCAAAAGTTTTGGCTCCTTCCCCTACAGAGAGGTGACATTCAACATCCCCAGAGCCAGCCTCTGCCGCCCGTGTCTGGTCTGTTGAAGCCCCCGACCTTCGCTGCCACCCATGTGACCACGCACCCGACCCCACTGGTTCCTCCCACAGGCGGTGGGCCCATGGGATGGAGGGAGAGGAGCCACGTAGGTTTTTTGGGCTGTGCCCAACCAGGCTCCGTGGCAAACCCGGCCACCAGGTGCTCGCTGACTGGGCTTCCTCCGGTCAGGGTCCCTCAATCTCTTCCTAGTTTTATCATAGAATTTTTGAACCATTCTTTGTCTGTCCCCTCCCCTGAGACTACTTTGCCATGGGAGACTCTACCAGGAGCACAAAGCTCCAGACGACACAGCCCTCAGGTTCATAGGGACACACAAACCTCTCCACCACGATAAGGTGATGGTTCCCGGAGAGGATGGTAAGAAATACACAGAAGAAACTCACTAGCAAATGGCCATAGACTGATGGACGCAATTGTGTCCTGTTTTTCTCGAAGATTTGAGAAACCCAATTGTCAATTGGTTTTATTAGTTACTTAGCCTAATGAAACATTAAATACTAATCCTTGTGGAACATTATTTTGGTGTTCCCCACACTGTAGTTTCCAAAGTATCCGGCTGACACTGCTAGACTGGCTCGTAGAGTTTTCAAATGTAACAGACTGATAAAATACTTTTAACTGTTGAGTTTTGACTTTCAATTGTTTTACTGTTACTTGACACTGTATTGTACTGCTGGCTACGCCAACTCTCAAATTTCGCCCATTCTCATCAGGTCACCCTAATACACGTGGGTGTATTTTTTATTTTAATTTTAATAACAACACACCAGTATTCTCATTTAATCACACTTAACATGAACTACTACAAACTACTATTTCTTGTCACTGTTCCATTATCTTTTATTGTGACTGTTATTGTCACTGTTCATCACACCCCCACACAGCCCCGTCAGACACCACCTACCAAGAGCCTGGGTCTGTCTGAGGTTTCTTCCTAAAAGAGAGTTTTTCTTTGCTACTGTCACTCTAACTGCTTGCTCATGTGGGAATTACTAGAACTGTTGGGTCTTTGTAAATTATAGAGTGTGTTCTAGACCTACTCTATCTGTAAAGTGTCTTGAGATAACTCTTGTTATGAATTGATGCTAAAAATAAAATTGAATTGAATTGTGTTGAAACGTTATCTGCGGGTACTTAAAGGCATCACATGGATGATGTGGTGTTTATGATCTAATCACTGAACATGTATTCTAACCAACTGTCCGATCTCATAAACGCCTACTGTATTCCGCTCATGCATTCCCAAAGCAGCAGCATCCGTCTAGGAACAGAGGCTCTTTTTTCTCCTTCGGGACAGCCTGGTGCCAGAGAAAGCGCTGTGGGTAAACCTTTTTCCCCCCACCACCCCGGCAAACAAACCACAAACAAACCCACTGGGGCGCTCGGCACCAACACAACCACCGGCCCCAGCCCCTCAGTCTGCCTCAGACAGCCGTCTCTATCTGTGCTTTTTTGGGGTGGGTAAGAAGAAAGAAGGTAAAAGGATTTTCATAAAATGTCAGCAGCTAAACCACACATGGACTTTTGTGTTGCATGAACATTAGTTCTTAGGGTGAAAATTCTACCAGGGATATACTTTAATAGTAAATTAAGGCTATAAATAGCCATAGACGTGTGGAAGCGTAAGGCTATTTTGTGAAAGTGTGTGCCAACAACAACATCAAAAAGCAGGACTGTAACCCTTTTCTTTTACCAATATTCTTTAGTTTTTCTTAGTTTTATCATTGCAAATCAGCACAACTTAGAGCAATTGGAAATCCTGTCTCGCGCATGGTATTACCTCATGTCCTAGTTTGGAGGCGAGACATACATTGGATATTCCTCCTGGTGAAAGATATTGTAGTGTGACTCCTGTCGCCAATCAGTCATGTAGTTCGAATACCACGACAACTTCAAGACTCACAATTACAAAACAGCAACTCGTGTACACTGTAAACCCTAATAAGTTCACAGAACTCAAACATTATTTTGCAACCAATTGCAAAAAAATGTTAGTTGTGACGGGATGATGAGGGGAGGACCCAAATGCAGAGATACGAAGGCAGGCAGGAGCAGATACACAAGGCTTTATTACAGTCTGGTAACAAAAAACGATCCAAGAAGGAGCACAAAGACCAGGGGTAAAATCCAAATTCCAAAAGTCCAAAAGATAGGCACAGGAGCAGGGCAAGATGGAAAAACAATAGAAAACAACACTGGGGCAAAACTCACGAGGTGATCAGGAACGTTGCAAACACATGGAACAGGCAGGCTGACAAAACAACAATGATCCAACAAGAAGCAGAGGAAACACTGGGTTAAATACAAGAGGTAATTAGGTAATGAGGAACAGGTGAGACATCAGGTGAATCACATTAGGGCGGGGCAGGGCAATCAGACAAACAAAGTGAAGCTAGACAAGACAAGACAAGACTAGACAGGAAGCGACTTCACAATAAAACAGGAAGTGAAACACACAGACGCTTACTGGGGGACGAACAGGACACAGCACACAGGACCTGGGAAAACACTGAGACATTCACAAGGAGGCAGAAACGGGAAACAAACCCAACAAAAACCCCAAACCACAACAGTACCCCCCCCCCAAAGACAGATTCCAGATGTCAAATAAAAACCCCAAAACGGAACAGAAAACAACCCGGAGAGGGCGAACCACAGACTGGAGAGAGGGGGACCAAGGGCCAGGGGACCTAGGACACAGGGAAGCGGGGGCAAAAGGCACTAAGGACAGAAGAACATGGGGAGCAAAGGACCAGGAACGGAGGCACATGGGACAAAAGAGGAGGAGGCAAGAGGAGGAGGCAAGGAGGCCAGAAAATAAGGCAAAGAGGAGGGCGAGAGACGGGACCAAGGAGCACAGGGAAACAAAGGCACAAAGGAGCCAGAGCAAGAAACAAGGAGCACAGGGAAGAGAAATGCAGGGGAACAAAGGTATCAAACCGGGAACCAAGAACACAAGGAGCACTAGAGACAGGACCAAGGAGTAAGGGAAATACAAGTACGGGGGGCACAGACCGAAGGAACCAGAACAGGGAACAAGGCAGGGAACCAACGAGGAAGCGAGAGAGGGATCGAGGAGGAGGGAGCGAGAGAGGGACTGGAAGGAGGGAGCGAGAGAGGGACTGAGAGGAGGAGCGAGAGAGGGACTGGAAGGAGGGAATGACTGGAAGGAGGGAGCAAGAGAGGGACTGGAAGGAGGGAGCGAGAGAGGGACTGAGAAGGAGGGAGCGAGAGAGGGACTGAGAAGGTAAAAAGAGGAGGCGAGGCGAGGGCTCAAGGAAACAAGGAGAAGAGAGAACAGTCGAGGAAAGAGCACAGACAGAGGGCACAAGGAAGAAGTCCAGAAAAAAGGACGGAGACAGGTGGCAAGCAAGGGACCAGAGGAGAAAAGACACTAGGACGGAGAGCAAAACCGATGGGGAGAAACAGAGAGACAACCAACAGAAAGAGAGAGAGAGAGCGACAGACAAAGACAACAGAGCAAGAGGTGCACAGAGAAGACAGACAGACACAGGGAACAACAGAGACAGAGCAAAGGAGACCGGGCAAGGACAAAAACCAGCGAGGGATTGAAGGAGAGGGACAGAGAAAGGGAGCATGGCACGGAGAGACGGGTGAAAACACAGAGAGGTTAAGACGGACAGACGAAAAATGGAAAAAAAAACAGGGAGAGACACCCATACAGACAAAAAGAAAAAAGACTGAAACCCAGAGAGCAGGACAGACACAGGGAAAGGGAGAGACAACCATGCAAAAACGAAGCGAAAGGGACAGAGCGAGATGAACCCACAGAGAGACTGGGCGAGCGGAGAGGAAGGCAAAGAGACACAGATACCAGGACAGGAAGAGAGCGAGACAGGCGGGGGACAGAAAGCAGAGAAGAGACTAAGGGCCAGGACAGGGAGAGAGATCCAAACAAAACGAAAGGTGGTCACACCGACAGACACAGGGACCGAACAAAACAGAGGGGAGAAACAGACAAGGACATCAAGAGCAAAAGGCAATGGGGGAAACAGACGAGAGGAGACAAAGCGACACAGAGCGGGTGAGAGAGACAAGGTGAGCTGGACAAACACATGGAGAAGCACAGAGAGACAGCGGTGGCAAATCGGGCAAAGAAACAAAGCAAAAAGACAGGGGACAGAACTGAGACCTGACTAGACCACAGAGAGGGACAAGACTAAGACAAAACGAGGGAGACACTGACAGAGAGAGAAGAGAGACCAACAAACAAAAGGGAGAGAGGTACAGAGACAAAGAGTACGGGAGACCCACAAACACAGGGACCGAAGAAGGACAAAGGAAAGGGCACTAGGAAGCGCAAGGGAAAGTACGAGCGGGTATACCACAAAACCCCACTAGGGGGCGCACTAGGGGCACGAGGAAGCCCACAGGGGGGGGCGCACTAGGAGCACGGAGAAACCCACGGGGGGCGCACTAGGGACACGAAGAAGCCCCCGGGAGGGGGGTCACGGAAGAGCTCGCGGAGGAGCTCACAGAAGAGCCCGCGGAGGGGCTCACGGAAGAGCCCGCGGAGGGGCTCACGGAAGAGCCCGCGGAGGGGCTCACGGAAGAGCCCGCGGAGAGGCTCACGGAAGAGCCCGCGGAGAGGCTCACGGAAGAGCCCGCGGAGAGGCTCACGGAAGAGCCCGCGGAGGGGCTCACGGAAGACCCACAGGGAAACGGGACAGGCGTAGACCAGGCAGAATGGGACGTGGACGGAACGGACAGCACGGAGACAGAGGGGTCGGGTTCAGGGGCAGTTTTAGATGGGACGGACGGAGACGGTGAGACTACAGACTGATCAGGTGTGGGAACGAATTTGGATGGGGTGGACGCAGGGACAGGAAGAAAGACTGGAACAGGAACGGTGACAGGGACAGAGACAGTGACCGGGACAGGGACAAAGACTGGAACAGAGACAAACACAGGGACTGAGACAAGCACGGGGACAGACGTAGGCACGGGGACAAGCACTGGGACCGGGATACGAACAGGTACAGAGACGGGAACAGGAACCGACACAGTGACGGGGACAAAGACAGAGACAGGGACAGACACAAGACCAGGGAGACTAGGACTAGGAGAAGCAAAGACATGGCGGGCCGGGGTTCCGGAGGACCTGGGACTGAGGCCAGGACCTGAGGAAGCCAGGGGACTGAGTCCCGGGGGACACCTGGAACCGGTACCAGGGGGACCCCGGGAGCCAGTGCCTAGAGAGGGCAGAGGCCCAGACACCGGCTGGCGGTCGGTGGCACCGACCTCCGACTGAGGGCCAGAAACTGTTGCCGTCGGCCGGGGGGCAGGACCACCGAGTGCCAGCCAGGGGTCAGAAATGCTGGGCCTCTGATCAGAGTCGGGAGGTCTGGTCAGGTGGTCTGGGTTAGGGGAGCAGGTCGGCCTGTCTGGGTCAGTGGGGCCAATTGACTGGTCTGGGTCAGGGACGCCGGTCAGCTGGTCTGGGTCTGGGAAGCTGGTCGGCTGGTCTGGATCTAGGGGGCCGGTGGCTGGTCTGGGTCAGGGGGGTCAGTCGGCCGGTCGGGGTCTGGGTCTAGGGGACCGGTCGGCGGGTCAGGGTCTAGGGGGCCAGGCAGCCGGTCCAGGTCAGGGGGGCCGGTCGGCCGGTCAGGATCTGGGTCTAAGGGGCCGGTCGGCGGGTCAGGGTCTAGGGGGCCAGGCAGCCGGTCCGGGTCAGGGGGGCCGGTCGGCCGCTGGGGGTCAGCTGCGGTGGCAGCCGGCGGCTGGGTGACCACGGCGGCTCCCAGGGAAGACTGGTCAGTGCACACTCCCTGGGAGGCAGAACATCCGAGCACGGGCCGAGGGTCCGGGGCGGCTCCCATGGAGGACTGCCCAGTGAACACTCCTTGAGAGGCAGAACATCCGGTCACAGGCCGAGGGTCCGGGGCGGCTCCCAGGGAGGACTGTCCAGTGAACACTCCCTGGGGAGCAGTCTCTGCTGGAGCCGACTGGGGGTCCGCGGCGGCGGACACCAGCTGAGGGTCCGGGGTAGCTCCCAGGGAGGACTGATCAGTGAACACTCCCTGGGATGCAGTCTTTCCGGGCGCCGGCTGGGGGTCCGCGTCGTCGGAAGCAGTCGGAGGCTGTGGGTCCGCTTCATCGGCGGGAGCCGGCGGCTGAGGGTCCGCCTCATCGGCGGGGCCGGCGGCTGGGGGTCCGCCTCATCGGCGCTGGATGCCGGCTGCTGAGGATCCGGCTCGTCAGCGGCAGTCTTCAGCTGGGGCTCCGCGGCGGCGGCAGTCATCGGCTGGAGCTCCGTGGTGGCGGCAGTCGGCGTAGCTCCCAGGGAGGACTGATCAGTGAACACTCCCTGGGATGCAGTCTTGCCGGGCGCCGGCTGTGGGTCCGGAGTGGCTCCCAGGGAGGACTGATCAGTGAACACTCCCTGGGATGCAGTCTTTCCAGGCGCCGGCTGGGGGGTCCGTGTCATTGGCGGGGACCGGCGGCTGGGGCTCCGCGGCGGCGGCAGTCGTCGGCTGGGGATCCGTCTCGACGGCGGGAGCCGGCGGCTGGGGATCCGCCTCAATGGCGGGAGCCGGCGGCTGGGGATCCGCCTTAACGGCGGAAGCTGGCGGCTGGGGATCTTCCGCGGCGGCGGCAGTCGTCAGCTGGGGGTCAGGAACACTAGGCGCCAGCTCGCTGGTGGGGGTAAGAGTGACCTGCAGGCTAGCTTCCAGCTGGTAAACCTCCCGGAGTAGGGTCTTCATGCCTGGGACTTCAAAGAGCCCGGGCTTGCTTGTCACAGCGTTTCTTATCAGGGAACAGATGATAAGTCGGCGCCCCACGTCCGTGGTTTTCCCCAGCTCGACGACAAACCGGCCAACGGCATACTCCAGCCTGTCCAACTCCTCGAAGGCTGCTGGGTCCGCGCCGCCCACCGGGGAGGACTTATCAGTGGCAACTCCCCGGGAGTCCGTCTCCGTAGGCTCCGGGAGGGGACCAAACTTCCTGTCCACCTCCTCCCACCGCACCAACATGACGTGCCAGGTGTCCGTGGGATCTTCCTCATGAAAGCGGCGGAATGCGGTGGCCATGAGGTCCGCCAAAGGGTCCAAGGGGTGGAGGAGCGGCTCGAAGACGTATTCTGCTGGGTCCGTATCTGGTTGGATCATTCTGTGACGGGATGATGAGGGGAGGACCCAAATGCAGAGATACGAAGGCAGGCAGGAGCAGATACACAAGGCTTTATTACAGTCTGGTAACAAAAAACGATCCAAGAAGGAGCACAAAGACCAGGGGTAAAATCCAAATTCCAAAAGTCCAAAAGATAGGCACAGGAGCAGGGCAAGATGGAAAAACAATAGAAAACAACACTGGGGGCAAAAACTCACGAGGTGATCAGGAACGTTGCAAACACATGGAACAGGCAGGCTGACAAAACAACAATGATCCAACAAGAAGCAGAGGAAACACTGGGGTTAAATACAAGAGGTAATCAGGTAATGAGGAACAGGTGAGACATCAGGTGAATCACATTAGGGCGGGGCAGGGCAATCAGACAAACAAAGTGAAGCTAGACAAGACAAGACAAGACTAGACAGGAAGCCGACTTCAAAATAAAACAGGAAGTGAAACACACAGACGCTTACCGGGGGACGGAACAGGACACAGCACACAGGACCTGGGAAAACACTGAGACATTCACAAGGAGGCAGAAACGGGAAAACAAACCCAACAAAACCCCAAACCACAACAGATTCCTACTTTTATGCCAGGATATTTCCAACCATAGGTTATTCAATACATATCCATTGGGTCACTCAGGTAATTTAGGACCACTCTGATGTAGAATTTTAAAGTTAAAGCCTAGGATGTCTAGTAAAGGGTATAGTTTAAATCTTTTTCAGGCTGGTAAAGGCACATTTGTCTCTTTTCAGGCTACTCTAAAACGGAAACCTGAGTTTTACCAGCTTCATTCCAAGTCTGGGGAGATATGACCTATCCAGTGTGTCTCTCAGGTAATTTCAGAGGATTCGATTTAGGGTTTTAAAATTAAGGGCTTACAGTAGAGCTATATTGACGTTTTTCATGCTGTTAAAGGCATATTTAACTCACCTTCATGCCACTCTAAAATGGATTCCTACTGTTATGATAGGTTCATTCCAACTATATGTTAGACAATACATATCCATTGGGTCACTCAGGTTTATTTAGGACCAATCTGATGTAGAATTTTAAAGTTAAAGCCTAGGATGTCTAGTAAATGGTATAGTTAAATCTTTTTCAGGTTGGTAAAGGCACATTTGTCTCTTTTTCAGGCTACTCTAAAACGGAAAACCTGACGTTATACCAGCTTCATTCCAAGTCTGGGGGAGATATGACCTATCCAGTGTGTCTCTCAGGTAATTTCAGAGCATTCCGATTTACGGTTTAAAATTAAGGCTTACAGTAGAGCTATATTGACGTTTTTTCATGCTGTTAAAGGCATATTTAACTCACCTTCATGCCACTCTAAAATGGATCCTACTGTTATGATAGGTTCATTCCAACATATGTTAGACAATACATATCATTGGGTCACTCAGGTTATTAGGACCAATCTGATGTAGAATTTAAAGCTAAAGCCAAGAATGTCTCCAAAATGGTATAGTTTAAATCTTTTTTAGGCTGTTAAAGGCACATTTGTCTCTTTTTCAGGCTACTCTAAAAAGGAATCCTGACGTTATACCAGCTTCTTTCCAAGTCTAGGAGAGACGCCACCTATCCAGTGGTTCTCTCAGGTAATTTCAGAGCATTCTGATGTATGGTTTTAAAATTAAGGGCTTAAAGTAGAGCTATGGTGACGTTTTAAGGCTGTTAAAGGCATATTTAACTCACCTTCATGCCACACTAAATGGATCCTACTGTTATGCCAGGATATTTCCAACCATAGGTTAGACAATACATATCCATTGGGTAACTCAGGTAATTTAGGACCACTCTGATGTAAATTTTAAAGTTAAAGCCTAGGTTGTCTTGTAAATGGTATAGTTTAAATCTTTTCAGGCTGGTAAAGGCACATTTGTCTCTTTTTCAGGCTACTCTGAAAAGGAATCCTGACGATATACCAGCTTCATTCCAAGTCTAGGGGAGACACCACCTATGCAGTGGTTCTCTCAGGTAATTTCAGAGCATTCTGATGTACGGTTTTAAAATTAAGGGCTTAAAAGTAGAGCTGTATTGACGTTTTTTCAGGCTGCTAAAGGCGTATTTAACTCACCTTCATGCCACTCTAAAATGGATTCCTACTGTTATGCCAGGTTAATTCCAACTATGGGTAAGACAATAAATATTCATTTGGGTCACTCAGGTAATTAAGGACCTTTCTGATGTAGAATTTAAAAGTTAAAGCCTAAAATGTCTAGTAAATTGTAAAGTTTAAAATCTTTTTCAGGCTGTTAAAGGCACATTTGTCTCTTTTTCAGGCTACTCTAAAAAGGAAACCTGACGTTATATCAGCTTTATTCCAAGTCTGTGGGAGATATCACCTATCCAGTGTGTCTCCAAGGTAATTTCAGAGCATTCTCATTTACGGTTTCAAAATTAAGGGCTTAAAAGTAGAGCAATATTGACGTTTTTTCAGGCTGTTAAAGGCATATTTAACTCACCTTCATGCCACTCTAAAATGGATTCCTACAGTTATGACAGGTTCATTCCAACTATAGGTTAGACAATACATATCCCTTGGGTCACTCAGGTAATTTAGGACCATTCTGAAGTAGAATTTAAGTTAAAGCCTAGAATGTCTTGTAAATGGTATAGTTTAATCTTTTTCAGGCTGTCAAAGTCACATTTGTCTCTTTTCAGGCTGCTCTAAAAATCAATCCTGACGTTATGCCAGCTTCATTCAAGTCTGTGGGAGATATCACCTATCCAGTGTTTCTCACAGGTAATTTCTGAGCATTCTGATGTACGGTTTTAAATTAAGGGCTTAAAAGTAGAGCAATTTGACGTTTTTTCAGGCTGTTAAAGGTATATTTAACTCACCTTCATTCCACTCTAAAATGGGTCCTACTGGTATGACAGGTTCATTCCAACTATAGGTTATTCAATACATATCCATTGGGTCACTCAGGTTATTTAGGACCAATCTGATGTAGAATTTTAAAGCTAAGCCAAGAATGTCTCCAAAATGGTATAGTTTAAATCTTTTTCAGGCGCTTAAAGGCACATTTGTCTCTTTTAAATGCTACTCTAAAAGGAATCCTGACGTTATGCCAGCTTCATTCCAAGTCTAGGGGAGACAACACCTATCCAGTGTTCTCCCAGGTAATTTCAGAGCATTCTGATGTGTGGTCTGAAAATTAAGGGCTTAAAAGTAGAGCTATGTTGACGTTTATAAGGCTGTTAAAGGCATATTAATCACCTTCATGCCACTCTAAAATGGATTCCTACTGTTATGACAGGTTCCTTCCAACTATGGGTTAGACAATCATATTCATTGGGTCACTCAAGTAATTTAAGACCATTCTGATGTAGAATTTAAAGTTAAAGCCTAGGAGTCTAGTAAATGGTATAGTTTAAATCTTTTTCAGGCTGTCAAAGTCACATTTGTCTCTTTTTCAGGCTGCTCTAAAAATCAATCCTGACGTTATGCCAGCTTCATTCCAAGTCTGTGGGAGATATCACCTATCCAGTGTTTCTCACAGGTAATTTCTGAGCATTCTGATGTACGGTTTTAAAATTAAGGGCTTAAAAGTAGAGCAATTTTGACGTTTTTTCAGGCTGTTAAAGGTATATTTA
Source organism: Etheostoma spectabile (assembly GCF_008692095.1). Classification (NCBI taxonomy): domain Eukaryota; kingdom Metazoa; phylum Chordata; class Actinopteri; order Perciformes; family Percidae; genus Etheostoma; species Etheostoma spectabile. Next base: position 22,511,332 of record NC_045754.1, read on the forward strand.
ACTCACCTTCATTCCACTCTAAAATGGGTTCCTACTGTTATGACAGGTTCATTCCAACTATAGGTTATTCAATACATATCCATTGGGTCACTCAGGTTATTTAGGACCAATCTGATGTAGAATTTTAAAGCTAAAGCCAAGAATGTCTCCAAAATGGTATAGTTTAAATCTTTTTCAGGCGCTTAAAGGCACATTTGTCTCTTTTAAATGCTACTCTAAAAAGGAATCCTGACGTTATGCCAGCTTCATTCCAAGTCTAGGGGAGACAACACCTATCCAGTGTTTCTCCCAGGTAATTTCAGAGCATTCTGATGTGTGGTCTGAAAATTAAGGGCTTAAAAGTAGAGCTATGTTGACGTTTATAAGGCTGTTAAAGGCATATTTAACTCACCTTCATGCCACTCTAAAATGGATTCCTACTGTTATGACAGGTTCCTTCCAACTATGGGTTAGACAATTCATATTCATTGGGTCACTCAAGTAATTTAAGACCATTCTGATGTAGAATTTTAAAGTTAAAGCCTAGGATGTCTAGTAAATGGTATAGTTTAAATCTTTTTCAGGCTGGTAAAGGCACATTTGTCTCTTTTTCAGGCTACTCTGAAAAGGAATCCTGACGATATACCAGCTTCATTCCAAGTCTAGGGGAGACATCAACTATCCAGTGTGTCGCTTAGGTAATTTCAGAGCATTCCGATGTACAGTTTTAAAATTAAGGGCTTAAAAGTAGAGCTATGCTGATGTTTTTTCAGGCTGTTAAAGGCATATTTAACTCATCTTCATGCCACTCTAAAATGGATTCCTACTATCATGCCAGGTTAATTCCAACTAACGGTAAGACAATAAATATCCATTGGGTCACTCAGGTAATTTAGGACCATTCTGATGTAGAATTCTAAAGTTAAAGCCTAAAATGTCTAGTAAATTGTAAAGTTTAAATTTTTTTCAGGCTGTTACAGGTACATTTTACTCTTTTTCAGGCTACTCTAAAAAGAATTTCTACTGTTATGACAGGTTCATTCCAACTATAGCTCAGACAATACATATCCATTGGGTCACTCAGGTTATTTAGGACCAATCTGATGTAGAATTTTAAAGCTAAAGCCAAGAATGTGTCCAAAATCATAGTTTAAATCTTTTTCAGACTGTTAAAGGCACATTTGTCTCTTTTTCAGGCTACTCTGAAAAGGAATCCGGTTATGCCAGCTTCATTCCAAGTCTGGGGGAGACAATACCTATCCAGTGGTCTCTTAGGTAATTTCAGAGCATTCTGATGTACGGTTTTAAATTAAGGGCTAAAAGTAGAGCTATGTTGATGTTTTTTCAGGCTGTTAAAGGTATATTAACTCACCTTTCATGCCACTCTAAAATGGATTCCTACTGTTATGCCAGGTTCATTCCAACTATGGGTAAGACAATAAATATCCATTGGGTCACTCAGGTAATAAGGACCATTCTGATGTAGAATTTAAAAGTTAAAGCCAAGAATGTCTTCAAAATGGTATAGTTTAAATCTTTTTCAGACTGTTAAAGGCACATTTGTCTCTTTTTCAGGCTACTCTAAAAAGGAGTCCTGACATTTTGCCAGCTTCATTCCAAGTCTGGGGGAGATATCACCTATCCAGTGTGTTGCTCAGGTAATTTCAGAGCATTCCGATTTACAGTTTTAAAATTAACGAATTAAAAGTAGAGCTATGTTGATGTTTTTTCAGGCTGTTAAAGGCCTGTTTAACTCATCTTCATGCCACTCTAAAATGGATTCCTACTGTTATGACAGGTTCATTCCAACTATAGCTTAGACAATACATATCCATTGGGTCACTCAGGTAATTTAGGACCATTCTGATGTAGAATTTTAAAGCAAAAGCCAAGAATGTCTCCAAAATCGTAGTTTAAATCTATTTCAGACTGTTAAAAGCACATTTGGTCTCTTTTCAGGCTACTCTGAAAAGGAATCCTGACGTTAGACAGCTTCCAAGTCTGGGGGAGACATCACCTATCCAGTGTGTCTCTCAGGTAATTTCAGAGCATTCTGATGTACGGTTTTAAAATTAAGGGCTTAAAAGTAGAGCTATGTGATGTTTTTCAGGCTGTTAAAGGCATATTTAACTCACCTTCATGCAACTCTAAAATGGATTCCTACTGTTATGCCAGGTTAATTCCAACTATGGGTAAGACATTAGATATCCATTGGGTCACTCAGGTAATTAAGGACCATTCTGATGTAGATTTAAAAGTTAAAGTCTAAAATGTCTAGTAAATTTTAAAGTTTAAATTTTTTTCAGGCTGTTACAGGTACATTTTATTCTTTTTCAGGCTACTCTAAAAGGAATTCTACTGTTATGACAGGTTCATTCCAACTATAGCTTAGACAATACATATCCATTGGGTCACTCAGGTATTTAGGACCAATCTGATGTAGAATTTAAAGCTAAAACCAAGATTGTCTCCAAAATCATAGTTTAAATCTTTTTCAGACTGTTAAAGGCACATTTGTCTCTTTTTCAGGCTACTCTAAAAAGGAATCCTGACATTATGCCAGCTTCATTCCAAGTCTGGGGGAGACATCACCTATCCAGTGTGTCTCTCAAGTAATTTCAGAGCATTCTGATGTACGGTTTTAAAATTAAGGGCTTAAAAGTAGAGCTATGTTGATGTTTTTTCAGGCTGTTAAAGGCATATTTAACTCATCTTCATGCCACTCTAAAATGGATTCCTACTTTTATGACAGGTTCATTCCAACTATAGCTTAGACAATACATATCCATTGGGTCACTCAGGTAATTTAGGACCAATCTGATGTAGAATTTTAAAGCAAAAGCCAAGAATGTCTCCAAAATCGTAGTTTAAATCTTTTTCAGACTGTTAAAGGCACATTTGTCTCTTTTTCAGGCTACTCTGAAAAGGAATCCTGACGTTATGCCAGCTTCATTCCAAGTCTGGGGGAGACATCACCTATCCAGTGTGTCTCTCAGGTAATTTCAGAGCATTCTGATGTACGGTTTTAAAATTAAGGGCTTAAAAGTAGAGCTATGTTGATGTTTTTTCAGGCTGTTAAAGGCATATTTAACTCACCTTCATGCAACTCTAAAATGGATTCCTACTGTTATGCCAGGTTAATTCCAACTATGGGTAAGACATTATATATCCATTGGGTCACTCAGGTAATTAAGGACCATTCTGATGTAGAATTTAAAAGTTAAAGTCTAAAATGTCTAGTAAATTTTAAAGTTTAAATTTTTTTCAGGCTGTTACAGGTACATTTTATTCTTTTTCAGGCTACTCTAAAAAGGAATTCTACTGTTATGACAGGTTCATTCCAACTATAGCTTAGACAATACATATCCATTGGGTCACTCAGGTTATTTAGGACCAATCTGATGTAGAATTTTAAAGCTAAAACCAAGATTGTCTCCAAAATCATAGTTTAAATCTTTTTCAGACTGTTAAAGGCACATTTGTCTCTTTTTCAGGCTACTCTAAAAAGGAATCCTGACATTATGCCAGCTTCATTCCAAGTCTGGGGGAGACATCACCTATCCAGTGTGTCTCTCAAGTAATTTCAGAGCATTCTGATGTACGGTTTTAAAATTAAGGGCTTAAAAGTAGAGCTATGTTGATGTTTTTTCAGGCTGTTAAAGGCATATTTAACTCATCTTCATGCCACTCTAAAATGGATTCCTACTTTATGACAGGTTCATTCCAAATAGCTTAGACAATACATATCCATTGGTCACTCAGGTAATTTAGGACCAATCTGATGTAGAATTTTAAAGCAAAAGCCAAGAATGTCTCCAAAATCGTAGTTTAAATCTTTTTCAGACTGTTAAAGGCACATTTGTCTCTTTTTCAGGCTACTCTGAAAAGGAATCCTGACGTTATGCCAGCTTCATTCCAAGTCTGGGGGAGACTTCACCTATCCAGTGTGTCTCTCAGGTAATTTCAGAGCATTCTGATGTACGGTTTTAAAATTAAGGGCTTAAAAGAAGAGCTATGTTGATGTTTTTTCAGGCTGTTAAAGGCATATTTAACTCACCTTCATGCAACTCTAAAATGGATTCCTACTGTTATGCCAGGTTAATTCCAACTATGGGTAAGACAATAAATATCCATTGGGTCACTCAGGTAATTAAGGACCATTCTGATGTAGAATTTAAAAGTTAAAGCCTAGAATGTCTAGTAAATTGTAAAGTTTAAATCTTTTTCAGGCTGTTAAAGGCACATTTGTCTCTTATTCAGGCTACTCTAAAAAGGAATCCTGACGTTATGCCAGCTTCACTACAAGTCTGGGGGAGATATCACCTATCCAGTGTTTCTCTCAGGTAAGTTTAGAGTATTTTGATGTATGGTTTTAAAATTAAGGGCTTAAAAGTAAAGCTATATTGAAGTTTTTTTAGGCTGTTAAAGGCATATTTAACTCAACTTCATGCCACTCTAAAATGGATTCCTACTGTTATGCCAGGTTCATTCCAACTATGGGTTAGACAATACATATACATTGGGTCACTCAGGTTATTTAGGACCAATTTGATGTAGAATTTTAAAGTTAAAGCCTAGAATGTATTGTAAATGGTATAGTTTAAATCTTTTTTCTGGCTGTCAAAGGCACATTTGTCTCTCATTCAGGCTACTCTAAAAATCAATCCTGACGTTATGCCAGCTTCATTCCAAGACTGGGGGAGATATCACCTATCCAGTGTGTCTCTCAGGTAATTTCAGAGCATTCTGATGTACGGTTTTAAAATTAAGGGCTTAAAAGTACAGCTATATGACGTTTTTTTCAGGCTGTTAAAGGCATACAACTCACTTTCATGCCACTCTAAAATGGATCCTATTTTATGACAGGTTCATTCCAAAATTATGGTTAGACAATACATATCATTGGGTCACTCAGTTATTAGGACCAATTCTGTAGAAATTTTAAACCTAAAGCAAGAATGTCTCCAAAATGGTATAGTTTAAATCTTTTTCAGACTGTTAAAGGCACATTTGTCTCTTTTTCAGGCTACTCTAAAAAGGAGTCCTGACGTTATGCCAGCTTCATTCTAAGTCTGGGGGAGATATAACCTATCCAATGTGTCGCTCAGGTAATTTCAGAGCATTCCGATTTACAGTTGTAAAATTAAGGGCTTAAAAGTAGAGCTATGTTGATGTTTTTTCAGGCTGTTACAGGCATATTTAACTCATCTTCATGCCAATCTAAAATGGATTACTACTGTTATTGTTGTGGTTTGGGGTTTTTGTTGGGTTTGTTTTCCCGTTCTTACTCCCTGTGACTGTCTGTTTTTCCCCGGTCCTGTGTACTTGGTCCTGTCTCATCCCCCGGTAAGTGTCTGTATGTTTCGCATTTTGTTTTTTTTGAAATCTGTTTTCTGGCCTGTCTCTCCTCCAGGCTTGCTCCCCGTGTTTTCCCGCTCCTGTGAAACTGATGTTTTCCACTGTTTCCTACCCCTCTCGTCACCTGCCTATTGTTGTCTAATTATCGGTGTATTTAGGTCTGTGCTCTCCCTTGTGCTTCGTCTGATCATTCTGTTTGTCAGCCTTCCTAGTTGGGTGTTCTGCCGTCTCTTCGTGTTTCCGTGTATGTTCCTGCTGGGCACAGCCTTCGTGAGGTCCACCTAAGTTTGCTCCTCGTCATAGCTTCTCCTTCGTGTTTTCTGCTGGACCTCTGTTTAGACCCCTGCTTCGCCCTGCCTTCTGTTTGGATCCTGTTTGGACTTTATTCCCCGTGCCAGCCCCCATTGTGGTTGGAACTTCTGCTGTGCTACGTTTGTTGACTGCTTAATAAACTAACCTTGGTTTACTGCTTATTTGCCTCCGTGCTACATTGGGTCTCCCTCCGCATCCCGTCACAGTTATGCCAGGTTACTTCCAACTATGGGTAAGACAATAAATATCCATTGGGCACTCAGGTAATTAGGACCATTCTGATGTAAAATGTTAAAGTAAAAGCCTAGAATGTCTCGTAAATGGTATAGTTTAAATCTTTTTCAGGCTGTCAAAGGCACATTTGTCTCTTATTCAGGCTACTCTAAAAAATCAATCCTGACGTTATGTCAGCTTCATTCCAAGACTGGGGGAGATATCACCTATCCAGTGTGTCTCTCAGGTAATTTCAGAGCATTCTGATGTACGGTTTTAAAATTAAGGGCTTAAAAGTAGAGCTATATTGAAGTTTTTTTAGGCTGTTAAAGGCATATTTAACTCACCTTCATGCCACTCTAAAATGGATTCCTACTGTTATGCCAGGTTCATTCCAACTATAGCTAAGACAATAAATATCCATTGGGTCACTTATATAATTTAGGACCAATCTGAAGTAGAATTTTAAAGCTAAAACCAAGAATGTCTCCAAAATAGTATAGTTTAAATCTTTTTCAGACTGTTAAAGGCACATTTGTGTCTTTTTCAAGCTACTCTAAAAAGGAATCCTGACGTTATGCCAGCTTCATTCCAAGTTTAGGGGAGACACCACCTATCCACTGTGTCTCTCAGGTTAATTCAGAGCATTCTGATTTACGGTTTTAAAATTAAGGGCTTAAAAGTAGAGCTATATTGACGTTTTTTCAGGCTGTTAAAGGCATATTTAACTCACCTTCATGCAGCTCTAAAATGGGTCCCTACTGTTATGCCAGGTTCATTTCAACTATAGGTTAGACAATACATATCCATTGGGTCACTTAGGTAATTTAGGACCATTCTGATGTAAAATTTTAAAGTTAAAGCCTAGAAGGTCTTGTAAAGGTATAGGTTAAACTTTTTCTTTTTCTGTCTGTTAAGGCACATTTGTCTCTTTTTCAGGCTACTCTGAAAAGGAATCCTGACGTTATTCCAGCTTCATTCCAAGTCTCGGGGAGAAATCACCGATCCAGTGTGTCTCCCAGGTAAATTCAGAGCATTCTCATTTACGGTTTTAAAGTAAGGGCTTAAAAGTAGAGCTATGTTGATGTTTTTTCAGGTGTTAAAGGCATATTTAACTAATCTTCATGCCCACTCAAATGGATTCTACTGTTATGCCAGTTTCATTCCACTATAGGTTAGAAAATACATATCCATTGGGTCACTCAGGTAATTTAGGACCATTGTGATGTAGAATTTTAAAGTTAAAGTCTAGAATGTCTCCTAAATGGTATAGTTTAAATTTTTTCAGGCTGTTAAAGGCACATTTGTCTCTTTGTTCAGGCTACTCTGAAAAGGAATCCTGATGTTATGCCAGCTTCATTCCAAGTCTCAGGGAGATATCACCAATCCAGTGTGTCTCCCAGGTAATTTCAGAGCATTCTCATTTACGGGTTTAAAATTAAGGGCTTTAAATAGTAGAGCACTATTGACGTTTTTCAGGCTGTTAAAGGCATATTTAACTCACCTCATGCAGCTCTAAAATGGATTCCTACTGTTATGCCAAGTTCATTTAAACTATAGGTTAGACAATACATATCCATGGGGTCACTTAGGTAATTTAGGACCATTCTGATGTAAAATTTAAAGTTAAAGCCTAGATGGTCTTGTAAATGGTATAGTTTAAATCTTTTCATGCTGCTGGTAAAGGCACATTTGTCTCTTTTCTAGCAACTCTAAAAAGGAATCCTGACGTTATTCCAGCTTCATTCCAAGTCTAGGGGAGACACCACCTATCCACTGTGTCTCTCAGGTAATTTCAGAGCATTCTGATACACGGTTTTTAAAATAAGGGCTTAAAAGTAGAGCTATGTTGACGTTTTTCAGGCTGTTAAAGGCATATTTAACTCATCTTCATGCCACTCTAAAATGGTCTTACTGTTATGCCAGGTTCATTCCAACTATAGGTTAGACAATACATATCCATTGGGTCACTCAGGTAATTTAGGACCATTCTGATGTAGAATTTTAAAGTTAAAGCCTAGAAGGTCTTGTAAATGGTATAGTTTAAATCTTTTTCAGGCTGTTAAAGGTACATTTGTCTCTTTTTCAGGCTACTCTAAAAATCAATCCTGATGTTATGCCAGATTCATTCCAAGACTGGGGGAGATATTACCTATCAAGTGGTCTCTCAGGTAATTCAGAGCATTCTGATGTACGGTTTAAAATTAAGGGCTAAAAAGTAGAGCTATATTTGACGTTTTTTTAGGCTGTTAAAGGCATATTTAACTCACCTTCATGCAGCTCTAAAATGGGTTCCTACTGTTATGCCAGGTTCATTTCAACTATAGGTTAGACAAACATATCCATTGGGTCACTTAGGTATTTAGGACCATTCTGATGTAAAATTTTAAAGTAAAGCTAGAAGGTCTGTAAAATGGTATAGTTTAAATCTTTTTCTGGATGTTTAAAGGCACTATTGTCTCTTTTCAGGCTACTCTGAAAAGGATCCTGACTTATTCCAGCTTCATCCAAGTATGGGGAGATATCACGCTCCAAGTGTGTCTCCAGGTATTTCAGAGCATTCTCATTTACCGTTTTAAAATAAGGGCTTAAAGTAGAGCAATATTGACGTTTTTTCAGGCTGTTAAAGGCATATTTAACTCACCTTCATGCAGCTCTAAAATGGATTCCTACGTTATGCCAGGTTCATTTCAACTTAGGTTAGACAATACATAGCCATTGGGTCACTTAGGTACGTTAGGACCATTCTGATGTAAAATTTTAAAGTTAAAGCTAGAAGGTCTTGTAAATGGTATAGTTTAAATATTTTTCGGCTGTCAAAGGCACATTTGTCTCTCATTCAGGCAACTCTCTAAAAATCAATCCTGATGTTATGTCAGCTGCATTCCAAGACTGGGGGAGATATCACCTATCACTGTGTCTCTCAGGTAATTTCAGAGCATTCTGATGTACGGTTTTAAAATTAAGGGCTTAAAAGTAGAGCTATGTTGACGTTTTTAAGGCTGTTAAAGGCATATAAACTAATCTTCATGCCACTCTAAAAATGGATTCCTACTGTTAGCCAGGTCATTCCAACTAAGGTTAGACAATAAATATCCATTGGTCACTCAGGTAATTGAGGACCATTCGATGTAGAATTTTAAGTTAAAGTCTAGATGTCCAAAAATGGTATAGTTTAAATCTTTTTCAGGCTGGTAAGGCACATTTGTCTCTTTTTCAGGCTACTCTGAAAAGGAATCTGACGTTATCCAGCTTCATTCCAAGTCTCGGGGAGATATCACCGATCCAGTGTGTCTTCCAGGTAATTTCAGAGCATTCTCATTTACGGTTTTAAAATAAGGGCTTAAAAGTAGAGCAATATTTACGTTTTTTCAGGCTTGTAAAGGCATATTTAACTCACTTCATGCAGCTCTAAAATGGATTCCTACTGTTATGCCAGGTTCATTTCAACTATAGGTTAGACAATACATATCCTTGGGTCACTAGGTAATTAGGACCAATCTGATGTGAGATTCTCAAGCTAAAGCCAAGAATGTCTCCAAAATCGTATAGTTAAATCTTTTTCAGACTGTTTAAAGGCACATTTGTGTCTTTTCAGGGTACTCTGAAAAGGAATCCTGAGTGATTCCAGCTTATTCCAAGTCTCGGGGAGATATCACCGATCCAGTGTGTCTCCCAGGTAATTTCAGAGCATTCTCATCACTTTTTAAATTAAGGGCTTAAAAGTAGAGCAATATTGACGTTTTTTAGGCTGTTAAAGGCATATTTAAATCACCTTCATGCAGCTCTAAGATGGATTACTACTGTTATGCCAGGTCATTTCAACTATAGGTAGACAATACATAATCCAATGGGTCACCCAGGTAATTTAGGACCATTCTGATGTAGAATTTTAAAGTTAAAGTCTAGAATGTCTCCAAAATGGTAAAGTTTAAATCTTTTCTGGCTGCCAAAGGCACATTTGTCTCTTATTCAGGCTACTCTAAAAATCATGCGATGTTTATGCCAGCTTCTTTCCAAGACTGGGGGGAATCACCTATCAAGTGTGTCTCTCAGGTAAATTCAGAGCATTCTGATGTACGGTTTTAAAATAAGGGCTTAAAAGTAGAGCTATGTGACGTTTTTTCAGGGCGTTAAAGGCATATTTAACTCACCTTCATGCCACTCTAAATGGATTCTACTGTTATGCCAGCTCATTTCAACTATAGGTAGACAATACATATCCATTAGGTACTTAGGTAATTTAGGACATTCTGATGTAGAATTTTAAAGTTAAAGTCTAGAATGTCTCAAAATCTGTATGTTGTTAAATCTTTTTCAGGCTGTTAAAGGCAACATTTGTCTCTTTTTCAGGCTACTTGAAAAGGAATCCTGACGTTAGTCCAGCTTCATTCCAAGTCTCGGGGAGATATCACCGATCCAGTGTGTCTTCCAGGTAATTTCAGAGCATCTCATTACAGTTTTTAAAAATAAGGGCTAAAAGTAGAGCAATATATGACGTTTTTCAGGCTGTTAAAGGCATATTAACTACCTTCATGCAGCTCTAAAATGGATTCTACTGTCATGCAAGGTTCATTTCAACTATAGGGTTAGACAATACATATCCATGGGTCACTTAGGTAATTTAGGACCATTCTGAGTAGAATTTTAAAGTTTAAAGTCTAGAATGTCTCCAAAAGGGTATAGTTTAAATCTTTTTCAGGCTTTAAAGGCACATTTGTCCTTTTCAAGTACTCTGAAAAGGAATCCTGATGTTATTCCAGCTTCATTCCAAGGTCTGGGGAGATGTCACCGATCCAGTGTGTCTCCCAGGTAATTTCAGAGCATTCTGATGTACGGTTTAAAATTAAGGGCTTAAAAGTAGAGCTATGTTGACGTTTTTCAGGCTGTTAAAGGCATATTTAACTCATCTCATGCCCCTCTAAAATGGATTCCTACGTTATGCCAGGTTCATTCCAACTATAGGTTAGACAATACAATCCATTGGCAATCAGGTAATTTAGGACCAATCTGATGTAGAATTTTCAAGCTAAAGCAAGAATGTCTCCAAAATCGTATAGTTAAATCTTTTCAGGCTGTTTAAGGCACATTGTCTCTTTTTCAGGCTACTCTGAAAAGGAATCCTGACGTTATTCCAGCTTCATTCCAAGTCTCGGGAGATATCCCAATCCAGTGTGTCTTCCAGGTAATTTCAGAGCATTCTCATTTACAGTTTTAAAATTAAGGGCTTAAAAGTAGAGCAATATTGACGTTTTTTCAGGCTGTTAAGGCATATTTAACTCACCTTCATGCAGCTCTAAAATGGATTCCTACTGTCATGCCAGGTTCTTTCAACTATAGGTTAGACAATACATATCCATTGGTCACTTAGGTAATTTAGGACCATTCTGATGTAGAATTTTAAAGTTTAAGTCTAGAATGTCTCCAAAATGTATAGTTTTAATCTTTTTCTGGCTGTCAAAGCACATTTGTCTCTTATTCAGGCTACTCTAAAAATCAATGCTGATGTTATGCCAGCTTCATTCCAAGACTGGGGGAGATATCACCTATCAAGAGTGTCTCTCAGGTAAATGCAGAGCATTCTGATGTACGGTTTTAAATTAGGGCTTAAAAGTAGAGCTATGTTGACGTTTTTTCAGGCTGTTAAAGGCATATTTAACTCATCTTCATGCCCCTCTAAATGGATTCCTACTGTTATGCCAGGTTCATTCCAACTATAGGTTAGACAACATATCCATTGGGTCACTCAGTAATTAGGACCATCTGATGTAGAATTTTCAAGCTAAAGCCAAGAATGTCTCCAAACGTATAGTTTAAATCTTTTTCAGACTGTTAAAGGCACATTTGTGTCTTTTTCAGGCTACTCTGAAAGGAATCCTGACGTTATTCCAGCTTCATTCCAAGTCTCGGGGAGATATCACCGATCCATGTGTCTCTCCAGGTAATTTCAGAGCATTCTCATTACGGTTTTAAAATTAAGGGCTTAAAAGTAGAGCAATATTGACGTTTTTTTCAGGCTGTTAAAGGCATATTTAACTCACCTTCATGCAGCTCTAAAATGGATTCCTACTGTTATGCCAGGTTCATTTCAACTATAGGTTAGACATACATATCCTTGTCTTAGGTAATTTAGGACCATTCTGATGTAAATTTTAAAGTTAAAGTCTAGAATGTCTCCAAAATGGTATAGTTAAATCTTTTTCTGGCTGCCAAAGGCACATTTGTCTCTTTTCAGCTACTCTAAAAATCAATCCTGACGTTATTCCAGCTTCATTCCAAGACTGGGGGAGATATCCACCTATCCAGTGTGTCTCTCTCGTATTTCAGAGCATTCTCATTTACGGTTTTAAAATTAAGGGCTTAAAAGTAGAGCTATGTTGACGTTTTTTCAGGCTGTTAAAGGCATATTTAACTCACCTTCATGCACTCTAAAATGGATTCCTACTGTTATGCCAGGTTCATTTCAACTATAGGTTAGACAATACATATCCATTGGGTCACTCAGGTAATTTAGGACCATTCTGATGTAGAATTTTAAAGTTAAAGTCTAGAATGTCTCCAAATGGTATAGTTTAAATCTTTTTCTGGCTGTCAAAGGCACATTTGTCTCTTTTTCAGGCTACTCTGAAAAGGAATCCTGACGTTATTCCAGCTTCATTCCAAGTCTCGGGGAGATATCACCGATCCAGTGTGTCTCCCAGGTAATTTCAGAGCATTCTCATTTACCGTTTTAAAATTAAGGGCTTAAAAGTAGAGCAATATTGACGTTTTTTCAGGCTGTTAAAGGCATATTTACTCACCTTCATGCAGCTCTAAATGGATTCCTACTGTTATGCCAGGTTCATTTCAACTATAGGTTAGACAATACATATCCATTGGGTCACTTAGGTAAGTTAGGACCATTCTGATGTAAAATTTTAAAGTTAAAGCCTAAAGGTCTTGTAAATGGTATAGTTTAATATTTTTCAGGCTGTCAAAGGCACTTTGTCTCTTATTCAGCTACTCTAAAAATCAATCCTGATGTTATGCAGCTTCATTCCAAGACTGGGAGATATCACCTATCCACTGTGTCTCTCAGGTAATTTCAGAGCATTCTGATGTACGGTTTTAAAATTAAGGGCTTAAAAGTAGAGCTATGTTGACGTTTTTTCAGGCTGTTAAAGGCATATTTAACTAATCTTCATGCCACTCTAAAATGGATTCCTACTGTTATGCCGGTTCATTCCAACTATAGGTTAGACAATACATATCCATTGGGTCACTCAGGTAATTTAGGACCATTCTGATGTAGAATTTTAAAGTTAAGTCTAGAATGTCTCCAAAATGGTATAGTTTAAATCTTTTTCAGGCTGTTAAGGCACATTTGTCTCTTTTTCAGGCTACTCTGAAAAGGAATCCTGACGTTATTCCAGCTTCATTCCAAGTCTCGGGGAGATATCACCGATCCAGTGTGTCTTCCAGGTAATTTCAGAGCATTCTCATTACGGTTTTAAAATTAAGGGCTTAAAAGTAGAGCAATATACGTTTTTTCCAGGCTGTTAAAGGCATATTTAACTCACCTTCATGCAGCTCTAAAATGATTCCTACTGTTATGCCAGGTTCATTTCAACTATAGGTTAGACATACATATCCATGGGTCACTTAGGTAATTAGGACCAATCTGATGTAGAATTTTCAAGCTAAAGCCTAAGAATGTCTCCAAATCGTATAGTTTAAATCTTTTTCAGGCTGTTAAAGGCACATTGTGTCTTTTTCAGGCTACTCTGAAAAGGAATCCTGACGTTATTCCAGCTTCATTCCAAGTCTCGGGGAGAATCACCGGATCCAGTGTCTCCCAGGTAATTTCAGAGCATTCTCATTCACTTTTTTAAAATTAGGGCTTAAAGTAGAGCAATATTGACTTTTTTTTCAGGCTGTTAAAGGCATATTTAACTCACCTTCATGCAGCTCTAAGATGGATTCTACTGTTATGCCAGGTTCATTTCAACTATAGTTAGACAATACATATCCATTGGGTCACTCAGTAATTTAGGACCATTCTGATGTAGAATTTTAAAGTTAAAGTCT